>NC_057797.1:355491572-355735045 GCF_018294505.1 Triticum aestivum | reverse complement strand
CCACCGCGGGCCAATAAGTAGGGGGAGGAGGGGGCGGCAGAACGCACGCGCTCCCTCCTCGCCCTTCTTCTCTCCTGCTGCCACCATGCCCTCTCTCGCCGTTGGAGCACAGCCACCACCCTCTGTCGGCAGACTTATCCGCATCGCTGCGGCTTCGTCCTCGCGCAGCTACCTCAGACCGCCATCGAGAAACCAAGCCCATGGGGTGCGGCAGCCGCTCAGGCATCTGGGACGACTCCAACATCCATGAAGACCATCAGGGGTTCCTCCGCCAGACGCGACGGCTTCCCCGTGCATCGCACATGAAGGTGCGTGTTCCTCCCAAGGCGGAGATCTTGCCGGCGTCAGCGGACGGCGAGCGTCATCTTCCGGTCGCACTTCCTCCGTGGCTTCGGCCTGCCAGCGAGCGGGTTCCTCCGCTCGTTCCTCGACTTCTAGGGAGTACAGCCCCACCATCTCACACCGAACACGGTGGTGCTGATCTCTGCCTACGTCACCCTCTGCAAGGGGTATCTTGGTGTGCTCCCCACGCTCGAGCTGTGGGGGGGGGGGGATTTTCTACCTCAAGCTCGACACCGCCACCAAGGATGAGGTGGCCCAGTGTGGGGACTGCGTCGCGGTGCGGCGCTCGGGCTCCGGGGTCCGCTTCTCGGCTCTCGCCCTACTGTAGTCGACCAAGCTGTGGCAAAAATCGTACTTGTACATTGAGAACATCCACTCAACGCGGGACTATGTCAACCTGCTGGCTTATGCAGTCGGCCCGCCAGCTGAGCCTCGCACCAACTGGAAGTTTCGGCCGAAGAATCTGTCGGACGCCTTCTCCACCGCCCTCGCCCGGCTCTAGGAGATGACAGAGTCAGAGGGCTTCAGGGCCTCGGATCTGCTGGTCACCTTCATGGAGCGCCGGGTCTTGCCTCTTCAAGCCCGACCCACATAATCAGCAACATGAGAGGGCGCCAGGACCCATGCCAGATGTGCACCAAAGTGCTACCGGACGTGGAGGTGGTCCGGCTGGTGAACTTCTTCTCCGACTGCAAGCTCTCAAAGACGGACTGGCAGTTCGGCAAGGATCCATACAGCTGTGCTAACCCGCTGCCTACGGTAACTCTTTTGGTTCTCTTCTTTTTGTTTGTCTGGATTTCTTCTTGCCGCCTGACCATCCGGCCATGCTGCAGTGCTTCCCGGGCCAGACGGCAGATGGCGCGCTGGCCCTAGGCCATGAGTACATGGCGGGCGCGGAAAGTGACACGGACGGCCCCGAGCTGGGGGCAGCTGTCGCGGAAGAGGACGATGCCATAGGAGGTGGCGGCGAGGGAGCAGGCGGCTCCACGGGAGGCGGCCTCAGGGACTGGCCGGACAACGAAGAAGAAGACGACGAGCTGCCCCACGCTCTAGGCATCGACAGGACAGGTGCCAGCTCCTCGGCCGCGCCGACTGCAGCACCCAGCACGCCGAAGCGCCAGGCCGACGCCGTGATGTTCGGCAGTCGGCCCAAGAAGACCAAGACCTCGGGCGTCGCGAGCAAGCTGCAAGAGGCCGCGAAAGTGGCCCTATTTGAGAAGGGCCCCATGCAGCGCCCGCTGGTGTCCGCGTAAGCGTCCTGATCTTCTTTTCTGGCAACCTTCTTATTTCCGTTTTCTTCGATGCGTAGAGCTCCGCTCTCTCTGTCGCGAGTTCGCCGCCCTCCGGGAGGCGATGGAGAAGAATCCGTGGGAGGCGCAATAGGAGCAGGAGGCCGTGGCCTGGGAGAAGGCTAAGGCGGCATGGACGGGGGATGATGCGGCAGCCCAGGCACGAGCCGACATGGCGACCAAGGAGTAGGCGGACGTGGCCGCCAAGGCACAGTAGGAGGAGGCATGCCGCAGCCGAGCTCTGGAGTCCACTAGTCCGCAATCTGCGGAGCCGGTGGTGCTGCAGGGCCGGGCACCGACTGGAGGGGCTGGTGTTGACCAGCCGGCCCTGGAGAGGGGAGGGGACACCATCGTCTTGGAGGAGGAGGTGCCTCCGTGCGTGACGACTACTGATGCGCAGGGCAGCCGGCCTGAAGTGCCGCTCGTGCCGCCATCTGGCGGCAAGTTGGTGGTGGGACCGACTCCCATGGTCTTTGTTCCAGCGCGCAGCGCTTGGTGAAGGTGGCCTCAGCACCAAGGCCGATGGAGATCGGGGCCTCGAGCTCGTTGGCGCTCGACACAGATGCCACTAGTGCCGCTCCTATGGATTGGACATTTGGGGATGGCTCAGGTGTTCTGAACGTGGCCGTGCAGGACGTCCTGGCCCGGTTGAACACCCAAGGTGCCACTCTCCAGCAATACACGCAAGAGTTCTTGGCAACGCAGACGGCCGTCCGGGTATGCTTTTTATTCTTGTTTTCAATTCTTGTGATCATCCGTGGGGGTGCGCCAGTGTACCCACTGGGTGTAGCCACCGAGTTTCGGGCGGGCTGCTGAGCAGGTGGATCGGAACTTCAAGGTGAGTTCCGAGTGCTGACTTATTTTTTCTTCTGATGTCTTTGTTGCAGGACTACCAAAACCTCCATGTGCCGCCTACAACTCCCAGTGCCAGGAGCGGGCCAAGCGGACCCCCGACCTGAATCAAAGCTGGAGTAAGCATTTCGTCTTCTTTCTAGCGGGGGCGCGTCAGCGCACCCTGTGGGTGTAGCTCCCAAGATTCGGGCCGACTGCAGAGGAGTCGGGCTGAATCTCCCAGCAACTACTTGTCTTTTGTTGGTGTTGACATTTTATTTTTTCTTGCCTTGGCAGAGGCCGCCGCTGATCCACGGAAGTGCCTGGGCAAGGTTGTGTCCATGCACCACACCAAGGAGTAGGAGCACAGTCAGGCCGCTTAGGAGTGCGATCACTTGGCAAAGGAGCTGGCGGACCAGGAGGAGCACCACAAGGCGGAGGTGTAGCAGCTGAAGGACGGAGAGACTCTCCTAAGGGCCGAGTTCGGGACTCAGCGCCTGAACTAGGACGAGAAGGAGAAGTTCCTGTCCGGCGGTTACGGCGAGATCGAGGATATGATCCACGGTAAGCTGCTTCTTCTTTTGAACAGTCGTCGACTGTTGCGTGTGCCGGCTTCTGGCTTCTAACTCTTCCTGGCTTTTCTTCTTGTGTAGAATTCTTTCCAGGTCAATCTGTCGCTGTCAGCCAGGCCATCGAGGTGCGGCGTGACCAGCGGAGGAGGGCGGGTGTCGACATTCCGCCGAACGCGCCTCGCAATCTTGGCGAGCAACTTCTGGCCGTCAAGGCTCATTTACAGCCGGCTCATCGCACACTTCACTGCCTACAGCGTATTGGGGCAGAGGTGTTGGCCGACCTTTGGCCGAGCGTTCAAGTCCCCTGCACCCCCATCCGGACTGCCGACTGGCTGGAGGTGGCCATCGGGCGCTTCGAGGCTTGGAAGGGTGTTGTGGCTTGGGCGGGCACTCAGACTGCCTTGGATTTCTTAAAGGCTTGGTATCCGGGGATGGACCTGGACCAGCTGGCCACCTTCCAGCATGAGGCCAGACCGGAGCTTGAGGCGGCGAGCCGCGATCTAACCTGTCGCGCGGCGGCCATCGCCGAGTACGCCGATACCTTAGTTTTCGTCACAGAGCTGGATGACGACGGCACTGAGGTGCCGCCCAACTGGTTCAGGCTGGACCCAGAGGTGGGGGAGGATTCGGCGTTGGAGATCGCCTCAAGTGATGAGGGTGAGGACGAAGAGGACGAGGACGACGAAGACATCACATCGGATGACGGAGCGAGCAGCCGGCCTCAGCCTGACCAAGCCTCGACCAGCGGGTCGCGGGATGCCGCGCTGACTGCTGCCGGTGCCGATCAAGCCGAGACCCACCTGCCGGCAGCTCCACCACCCGGCGCCTCTACCTCCACCGACCTGTCGGATCTGCTTGCTGCTCCTCTGGCCTAGGCGACCACTTTATCTTTCCCGTTTTTGTAATCTCTTGAACTAACAAGTTAAATTCGCGCAGTTCCACCCGCTGGGGGTGTTACAAACTCCGTTGAATGCTTCCTAAGAGCCTTTTGATATGTAAATAAGTTTGTTCTCGCACATGCTTGTGCTCTTGCCGAGTTCTAGCTTAGTTTTTCTTTTCTGTTCTTCTTGGCTTTTCCTTTGCCGCCTTCCTTTGGCTGCCGCCCTACCAGTCGAACAGCCGCTCTATGGTGTGTGGCTGGGTCAAGGACTTTGCCGTTTAGGATAGAAAAGTAGTTTGGCCGCCTAGAACGTAGCTAGTCAAACGAGAAGCCGGCCGGCCGGCTACTCAACAGCCGAACAGTGAGGCGAGGAGCCGGCTTGGCCTATGCTAATGTTTCTCCTTAGTCATTTTTTGCATGTACATCATTTCCAGCCTTTAGGTCTTGCCAACCGAATAGTCGCTCTGCGAGCTGTGACTTAATGCAAGAGAGGGCTTAGATGCCGGCACACGACTTGTCCGACTACAAGTGGTAACAACATATGACAAGGCGGCGAGCCCCCGGGCCGACTGGTCGGACCCGGTGTTGGGCGAAAGAATGAAATAATACATTCACATGCATAATCTTATCATATAGATAAAAAGGGTAGGCCCCGAGTGCTCCTCGAGGGACCCATTGTGTTTGCTCTTAATACAAAAGGTAGCATGGTACATACTACATTAGCTGTAAAATATCCAGAGGAGATTTGCGTTCCATGGGCACTCTTTTTCGTTGCCAGAATCGTCCCTCTTGCGTGCCCTAGGCTTATGCGCGTCGATGAGGTAGTAAGAGTCATTGCCCAAGGCTTTGCTGATGATGAAAGGACCTTCCCAAGGGGCCGAGAGCTTGTGCTGGCCGGCTGTTCGCTAGATCAGTCGGAGCACAAGGTCTCCGTCTCGGCAGTATTGTGGCTTGACCTTCCTGCTGTGGTAGCGGCGCAGGACCTGCTGGTAGAAGGCGGATCGGCTGAGTGCCAACAGCCGGCCCTCCTCCAGCAGGTCTACGCCGTCTTCTCACGCCTCCTTCGCCTCCGCCTCCGTGTACATGGTGACGCGAGGCGAGTCAAACTCGATGTCAGTTGGGATGACGGCCTCGGCCCGATACACAAGGAAGAAGGGAGTGAAGCCGATTGCTTTGTTTGGTGTAGTCCGGAGGCTCCAAAGGACGGCTGGCAACTCTTCGATCAAGCAGCCGGCCGAGCGCTTCAGCGGTTGTCGACGATCTGGGAATGGGGATCCCCAGACTTGCCTGGCTGCAGCCCGCGGCGTGGCTCCTCCAGCGGCCCCGTACGACCCATCTTCACCAGCAAACACCCAAGACACTCACGAGGGGCCAAGCCTCGCGATGCAGAAAATGCAAGACCTCCTCAGGGGCGGCCTCACCAGACTGGCTCGCGAGGGGCGGAGAGATCAAGGCAAGGCGAACCTCGCGAGGTTCCAATGACGTAAGCCATGACGATCAAGACTAGGCGGGCGCCAGGCGGGTGCTAGCAAGCGCAATGTCCTCGCTTCCTCTTTGGTGCTAAGGAGGCAAGCGCAGGCGAGGAGTTCGAAGGCATCAGGCAAAGGTTTCCATATTGGTGCAACAAGACCAAGACCAGCAGAACGGCAGGACGAAGGTCACCATGGAGCCCAAGACGACGTCACCACCAGAGCCTTTGGTAGGCGAAGACTACTTTTGTCAGGATAACTTGTACTAGTTGTCTCCCTTCGAATTTGGCCGTTGTGGGATCCCTTCCCGCTCAATATTTGGGAAGAGGACCAAGGCCACTATAAATAGGACTAGCAACCATAGAAAGAAAGGGGGACGAGTTGAGAGAGGATCCAGATCATCCTCAAACACACCAGCTCACCAAGCACAAAAACACCTCTCCTCAGGAGGATGTTATTCCCTTGTAACTATTCATCCTCAGCCCAAGAGGCAATCCACTACACCACACTAGAGTAGGGTGTTACACCACAACAGTAGCCTGAACCAGGCAGCACGCGCGCCGCCAAGCACTACAGGGCACGGGCGGTGCGGACAAGCGCCATCCACCCTTACTCCATGCCAAGTACGGGCAGCTGCAAGGGCTTCAAGCCACGCCGCGGCCATGACTCCGCACACCTGACAGGAACAAGCAAACATGAGGGCCGCGCTCATGGAGGCTTGCGAGCTACTGCGATGCCGGCTGGTGGAGAGCGGTCGAGATGCACTGCTGGAGCGCGTCGCCGAGCTACTAGACGTCGCGGCCTCAGGAGCGCCTCCCTTCTGCTCACTGCTTACACCTCAGGCCGCGACGGATCGCATAGCGGGCCTCGCCGCGCCCGCGCGCCCCTGGGCGCGCCTCTGAGCTCCACCAACACTGGCGTGGCCAACAGCACTAGACGCCCAATCGCACCCCCACTACCTCCAACAAGCGAGGTATGAGCGTCGCCTCCTATGGCCCTGGTGGGATGCCGCCCTACTATCCTTTGGGCGGTGCGCTGGGCCGAGCGACATGGAGCATGGGTCACTACAGCGATGTCTTCGAGGCGGCGGCCTCGGAGGCCTACGTACCTCACATGATGGACCAGGAATATGTGCTGGAAGACAACCCCAGCTCGTTAATCGAGCCAAGCTAGGAGGAGGAGGCACTAGAAACTGGGAAGGTCCCACTAATCTCCCAGGAGCAAGCTTACGCTAACCATGGGTCACAAGAAGATCAGGTCACGGTGGAAGACGGCAGCCCCAGCTCGGCGCCCCCCTTCCGCCAGGGGGGTGCACTGGGGGCTGCCGGGGAGGAGCCGGGAGTGAGGCCCCTCCCCGCATCGCGTGGAGCACGACATCCCCCGGAGATAGGCCCTCTGTCAGGGAGGTGCCGGCGAGCCTTCCCCCGGCAGAGGACCCGAGGTCGCCGAGGGCACCGCTGGCGTCCCCTTTGCCCCCTGATGTCATCCTCGTTACCGGTCACCCCCAATGGTGGTCGAGGGTGGCGCAAGGCGGGGCCCTTGTGGGAGTCTTGGATTAGGGGGTCTCCGGACAGCCGAACTATATCTTTTGGCCGGACTGTTAGACTATGAAGATACAAGATTGAAGACTTCATCTCGTGTCCGGATGGGACTCTACTTGGCGTGGAAGGCAAGCTAGGCAATACGGATATGTATATCTCCTCCTTTGTAATAGACCTTGTGTAACCCTAGCCCTTTCCGGTGTCTATATAAACCGGAGGGTTTTAGTCCGTAGGATAACATACAATCATACCATAGGCTAGCTTTTAGGGTTTAGCCTCTACGATCTCGTGGTAGATCAACTCTTGTAATACTCATATCATCAAGAATAAATCAAGCAGGACATAGGGTTTTACCTCCATCAAGAGGGACCGAACATAGGTAAAACATCGTGTTCCCTGCCTCCTGTTACCATCCGCCTTAGACGCACAGTTCGGGACCCCCTACCCGAGATCCGCCGGTTTTGACACCAACATTGGTGCTTTCATTGAGAGTTCCTCTGTGTCGTCGCCGTTAGTCTTGATGGCTCCTACGATCATCAATAGCGATGCAGTCCAGGGTGAGACTTTTCTCCCTGGACAAATCTTTGTGTTCGGCGGCTTCGCCACTGTGGGCCAACTCGCTTGGCCATCTGGAGCAGATCGAAAGTTACGCCCCTGGCCACCAGGTCAGGTTTGGAAGCTTAAACTACACGGCCAACATCCGCGGAGACTTGATCTTCGACGGATTCGAGCCCTTGCCTTGTGCGCCACGCGGTCACGATGAATACGATTTAGCTCTATCATCGGACCGTATTCAGGAGATCGCACCGGCAGCCGCTCCGAGCCTCAATTCAGAGCCATATGCGCCATCCATGGACGGGTGGATGGACCCCGTCACGGAGGCCGTACCTTCAGTGGCGATCGAGCCAAATATCGACCTTACCCTTCATGAGAGCCGTGTTGCCAAACTGCCAGATCCTTCTCCGGCCACGGACTCCGAACCACCTGGGCCCGTGCCTGTCGAATCTAACTGGGCGCTGATCATGGAGTTCACTCGGCGACATACTGAACTCACTAAGGTCTCTCTCCTTGTCAGGAGAGTCCTGGCCGAACCATGTTCGGCAGGATTGGGATGCGGATGACGAAGAAATTTGCCGCCTACCCACCACCCACTTAGTAGCCACTGTCGATGACTTAACCGACATGCTCGACTTCGACTCCGAAGACATCGACGGTATGGACGATGATGTGGGAGTCAAAGAGGAATCACTGCCCAGAGGGCACTGGACAGCTGCCTCATCATACGATATATACATGGTGGACACACCCAAAGAAGGCAATGGCGACGAGACAACGGAGGATGACCCCTCCAAGAAGCAACCCAAGCGCCGGCGTCAGCGGCACCGCTCTAAGTCCCGGCAAGGCAAAAGTGGTGATACCGGCACTGGAGAAAATAACACTCCAGATAGTGCCGAAGACAACAACAATCCCCTCCAGCAAGATTTAGAGCAGGAGGAGGGAGGAGCCAGCTCTCCCGAGGGAGCGGCGGAGGATGATAATTACATGCTTCCCTCCGAAGACGAGGCAAGCCTCGGCGATGACGAATTCGCCGTGCCAGAGGATCCCATCGAACAGGAGCGCTTCAAGCGCAGGCTTATAGCCACGGCAAATAGCCTTAAGAAAAAGCAGCAGCAGCTTCAAGCTGATCAAGATCTGCTAGCTGACAGATGGACCGAAGTCCTGGTGCCCGAGGAGTATAAACTCGAATGCCCAAGAGTTACCCAAAGTGCTGGTTGCTATCCCGACTGGAGGAGGAAGCACCGAAACCTACATCCTCGGCGTATGACGCGGTTGATCGGCCACCTCGTGGCTGCGATAGAGAGACATTCCAGCCAAAAGCTCAGCCCAGACCCCGATGTCATTCAAATAAAAAGATAGGGGGAAATACGCCAGACCTGCGAGACATATTGGAGGACAAAGCAAAACATGTAAGATCGATCTACGGATCAAGAGGGCGCGCCACTATGCGAGACGATAATCGTCACGCCGGATATAGCAAAAGTAAGTCCGGCTGGGCCGAACACAGCGGACAAGACTCATTCGAGCTGCGTCGCGATATAGCCCAGTACAGAGGCGCTGCACACCCCTTATGCTTCATAGACGAAGTAATGGTCATCAAATCCCAGAGGGTCTCAAACCCATAAATATAGAATCATACGACGACACAACAGATCCTGCGGTGTGGATCGAGGATTTCCTCCTGCACATTCACATGGCCTGCGGTGATGACCTACACGCCATCAAATACCTCCCACTCAAACTCAAAGGACCAGCTCGGCATTGGCTCAATAGCTTGCCAGCAGTCCATTGGCTGTTGGGAAGATCTGGAAGCCGCATTTCTCGACAACTTTCAGGGCACTTATGTGCGACCACCAGATGCCGATGACTTGAGCCACATAATTCAATAGCCAGAGGAATCGGCCAGGCAATTCTGGACACGGTTCCTAAAAAAGAAAAATCAAATCGTCGACTGTCCGGATGCAGAGGCCCTAGCAGCTTTCAAGCACAACATCTGCGACAAGTGGCTAGCCCGGCACCTTGGTCAGGAAAAGCTGAAATCTATGGCAGCCCTCACGACACTCATGACCCGCTTTTGTGCGGGACAAGACAGCTGGCTGGCTCGCAGTAATAACATATCAAAGAACCATGGTACTTCGGATACCAAGGACGGCAATGGCAGGTCACGTCGCAACAAACATAAGCGCCGCATTAACAGTGACAATACCGAGGATACGGCAGTCAATGCCGGATTCAAAGGCTCTAAACCCAGTCAGCGGAAAAATCCATTCAAAAGAAGCACTCCGGGCCCGTCCAGTTTGGACCATATACTCAATCGCTCGTGTCAAATACACGGCACCCCTGACAAGACAACCAACCACACCAACAGGGATTGTTGGGTGTTCAAGCAGGCCGGAAAGTTAAATGCCGAAAACAAAGATAAGGGGGTCACATAGTGATGACGAAGAGGAGCCCCGGTAGCCGAACACCAAAGGACAGAAGAGGTCCCTCCACAAGTGCGGATGGTGAACATGATATACGCAACCCACATCCCCAAGAGGGAGCGGAAGCGTGCGCTCAGGGACGTATATGCGTTGGAGCCAGTCGCCCCAAAGTTCAACCCATGGTCTTCCTGTCCGATCACCTTCGATTGCAGGGACCACCCCACTAGTATCCGTCATGGCGGATTCGCCGCGTTGGTCCTCGACCCAATCATTGACGGATTTCACCTCACTCGAGTCCTAGTGGACGGCGGCTGCAGCTTGAAGCTGCTTTATCAGGACACCGTGCGCAGAATGGGTATAGACCCCTCAAGGATCAAACCCACTAAAACGACCTTTAAAGGCGTCATACCAGGTGTAGAGGCCCATTGCATAGGCTCAGTCACACTGGAAGTGGCCTTCGGATCTCCAGATAACTTCCGAAGCGAAGCGTTAATCTTCGACATAGTCCCGTTCCGCAGTGGCTACCATGCACTGCTCGGGCGAACCTCATTTGCAAGATTCAATGCGGTACCGCATTATGCATATCTCAAGCTCAAGATGCCAGGACCTCGGGGGGTCATCATAGTCAATGGAAACACAGAGCGCTCTCTCCACACGGAGGAGCACACTGCAGCCCTCGTAGCAGAAGCGCAAAGCATCCTCTTAAGGCAACCCACTAGTTCGGCGATTAAGGACCCAGACAACTTCAAGCGTGCACGAAGTAATCGGCAACTGGACCGCCTGGCACGTCCCGAGCTCGCATAGCAATGCGGCCCCCACCCCCGGCCCCAGCCAAACGGCGAAATCCATGCCACACGTACATAATTACGCATTAAAAATACCATGGGCACAGGCGGGGAGGGGGGCACGACGGCGGCACACCCCAAGTCGTGGCTTAAACCGCACTAGGGGCTTCCCGCTTTGTTATTTTTCTCTTTCAGGACTTTAATCTCCGGAAACCCTGTCCGGCAGCGTGATTGCCGAACACATGATGCAGCAACCAAGGAGGCAGAAAGCTACGTCACACCACGGAACTCCTAGGTGGATTACGATAACGAGTGAAATATTTATTTTAATACTATTCCTCAGCTTTCCCTTGGGAGGGACATGTTGAAAAGTCCTACTTTTTGCTTATCACACTACTTGTATCATTGTGCTTTAACGCACCTTTTTGAATAAAAAATGCATATCATTAGTCTATTATTGCATTCATATATATATATATATATATATGTTCATTTATGACAACCAGCACTCGTACACTCTGGTACGGCCAATACTCTAGGGGCTTAAGCATACCCCATAATACGGCATGAGAAGTCCGAACACTTTCGACAATGCAGCACCCCGAACTTATAGCATTATATGCATCAGCTCCGAATCATGTCTTGGGTCAATAGTTGGGTTTGCCCGGCTCCCATGTTTTGGTACCTTACGTTCTGCTATATCGGCTAAGGTAGCACTGGGAGAACTACTGCGATTGTGCCCCGGTTCTGCTGGGCTAAGCACCTCAGTAGAGAAAGCTAAAACTGACTGTCATGATAAGGCAAGAGACTGGTCGCTGTTCAAGAGGTTTTCGAGTCCCTAAGGACTTATGCCGCTTAGAGCGAGGAGTCGGCCCTGTCCGGCTTAAGGCGTGTATCGTGCCCTGAATTCGGCCTTCCGAATACTAGGGGCTTCGCCGAAATTTAAAATTATAGAATTCTATGGCTAAGTGAGAGTGATAACGCATTATAGTCCGATTGCCTTGTTCGTTGTGCTGAGCACCTCCTTCAAAGGACCCAACAATGGGAACAAGAGTGCTCAGGTTTATCCCGAACACCCCAGCACTCGTGGCGTGGGGGCAGAAGCCGACGACTAGCCATCTCTCAGATTTGATAAACAACCGAACATAAGGTAATATTTTAAATTCAAACAAGCGTTGCATAGCGCATATGAACAAGTTTTCATAAATACAGGATTACACGAGCGAGTTTACTCGAATATTATATCTTTTGTACACTCGTCCGCTAAGAGAAGAGCACCCTTCAGGACACCCTCATAGTACATCTCGGGCTGGCGATGCTCCTTGCCCTGCGGCGACCCTTCGTTCACCAGCTTCATGGCGTCCATCTTGGCCCATTGCACCTTCACACGGGCGAAAGCCCGGCGTGCACCTTCGATGCAGACGAACCGCTTGATGACTTCAAGCCGTGGGCAGGCATCCACAAGCCGCCTCACCAGGCCGAAGTAGTTGTTGGGAAGGGCGTCACCAGGCCACATCCGGACTATAAAGCCCTTCATGGCTTGTTCGGCCGCCTTGTGCAGCTCGACCAGTTGCTTTAGCTGGTCGCTCAGAGGCATCGGGTGTTCGGTCCCAGTATATTGAGACCAGAACAGCTTCTCCGTTGAGCTCCCCTCATCGGCCTGGTAAAACTGTGCGGCATCCAACATGCTGCGGGGCAAATCTACGAATGCTCCTGGAGAGCTTCGGATTTGGGTAAGTAACAAGTAATTCACTTTCGCATGCTTGCTTTGCATATAGAATGCCTTACCCGCCGCTATCTTCTTCATCGCATCAATCTCCTGTAGGGCCTTTTGGGCTTCATCCTTGGCACTCTTTGCGCTCTCCAGGGCCGCAGCAAGCTCGGACTCTCGTGCCTTCAAGTCGAGCTCCAATGCCTCGTGCTTCGTCACGAGAGCGTGGAGCTCTTGCTGCACCTTGCCCACCCGAGCCTCATGCCTCTCCCGCTCGGTGCGCTCCTTGGCCGCTTTGTTTTCGGCCTTGGATAGCGCTTGCTTCAGGGTCGCCACCTCGGTCGTGACCCCTGGCAAATTTACGATGATCCTGTCATTTTGCAATCGCATTCTTTTTATACATATCCATGGACTAGGTACTACTTACCTTTGTTCTCCTCGAGCTGCCTCTTGGCAAGGCAGAGCTCGTCCTTGGACCCTTTAAGGTCCTCCTTCAGTGCGGCGACCTCCGCAGTCAGTGCGGCAGAGGCCAAAAGCAAAGCCTGCATACGCATATAGACATACTTATATTAGACTCCTGGGATATTGTTTGATCCTATGTTCGGCTTTTCTTTTTGAACACCGAACAGAGCATCAGGGGCTAACGTCTATGCGGTAATATTTTTCCTATATTTCAAAAACTTAGCTCAAAGCCTGTTAGAAGGCTGGCACAGGCTTCAGTCAGTCCGCTCTTGGCAGACTAAACCTTTTGGACCACCGCACTCATAATAGTGTGGTGCTCTTCGTCGATGGAAGCGCTGCGAAGCGCTCCCAGCAGATTGTCCGGTGCCTCTGGATGGACAGAGGTAACCGGCATAGGAGTTTTGCCCCTTTTGGAAGGAGGCCGCCTGCCTGAGTCCGGAACCACTGGGGGTTCTGGCGCGGTGTTCGACTGAGGGCCGAACTCGGAGCCCTCGGCAGCCTTGCTCTCTCTGCTCCCGGAGTCCAGAAGGTCGCCTTGAGGCACCTCCGGGACTGTCTCCCCTCAGCCCGGTGCCTCTTGAGACAATACCTTGGCATTTTCCGTAGGGCAAGGGGAGGTGGCGGTCAGAAGTGGATCGCTATCCATATCCGACGAGCCCAGGGAGCCGTCCGACGATACGTCGATATGGGCTCGCGGCGGTCTGCATAATCATAATTCGGCGTTAGGAGAGGCAGTGCGACAAAGGTATGCTATGAGTTATTCTGGCATCCGAATACTTACGACTTCGCCAGGGGCTTGGACCTAAGCAGCCACTCGTCTTCGCCTTCGACGGCGGTGGTGGAAGTGTCCGGAAGGAGAGTCCTTCCCTTCTTGGACCCTTCGCCCCCCCCCCAGTTGGGGCAGCCTTCCTTTTCTTGTCTCCCCCAACTGAAGGGGGAGCATATTCTTCTTCCTCCTCGTCTTAGGGGGAGGAGTGTGTCGTAGAGTTATTGGACGATGAGTCCGATAGCACCTGGCATCGGGAACTCTTTCGGGTTCCCTTGGCCTTCTTGGTCTTCTCCGGCACCTTATAAGGGGCCGGAGTCAGCATCTCCGTAAGGAGAGCGTCCGCAGTGTCTTTGGGCAGAGGGGCCGGACAGTTAATCTGCCCCGACGTCTCCACCCAGTCCTGTCAAAGGCATGGAGATCAGACCTTGCACATGATTAAGCTAGGGGAAATAAAATATCCTACCAGATGTATAGAACTCACCGAATGCGCTCGGCGCTTAGCCCGCGGTCCTTGGTGAGGGAGGGAGGGACCTCGGCGCCCTTGAACAGCACCTTCCAGACATCCTTGTGCGTCGTGTCGAAGAGCTCGCTCAGAGTCTGGTGCTGGGCCGGGTCAAACTCCCACTAGTTGAAACCCCTTGTTGACACGGGAGGATCCGGCGGATGAGCATGACCTGGACTATGTTGACAAGCTTGAGCTTCTTGCTTGCCATATTCTGGATACATTTCTGGAGTCCGTCCAACTCTGCCGATGAACCCCAGGACAGGCCCTTCTCTTTCCAAGAGGTGAGCCTCGTGGGGATTCCGGATCGAAACTTGGGGGCAGCCACCCATTTGGCGTCGCGCGGCTCGGTGATGTAGAACCACGCCAATAGCCACCCCGTTATGGTCTCCCCGAAGGAGCCTTCAAGCCATATAACGTTGGGCATCTTGCCCACCATGGCTCCGCTGCATTTTGCTTGTTGGCCGCCCACTACCTTCGGGTTGATATTGAAGGTCTTTAACCACAGGACAAAGTGAGGCCAGATGCGGAGGAAAGCCTCACACATGACGATGAATGCCGAAATGTTGAGGACGAAGTTTGGGGCCAGGTCATGGAAGTCCTGCCCGTAGTAAAACATGGGACCATGGACGAATGGATGGAGGGAAAACCCCAGTCCGCCCTGTCGTGAGGTTCAGGAGTAAGACGATCTGCCCCGCAGCAGGCAGCCAATGCGTGATATTCGCAGCTAAGTATCCGGCTCCGTGTAGCTTCTTGATGTGTCCCTCCGTAACGGAGGAAGCCATCCATTTGCCTCCCGCTCCGGACATGATTGGAGAAGGTTGAGGGGAAGGATGTGGACTTGGGCGTTGGAGCTCGAGTGCGCAAGAATGGATGGGCAAGGAGGAAGAAGGCGTGGGTAGAAAAAGGTTAAACCTTGTCCCTTTATAAGGGCGGTCGAAACTATGTGCCCCCACTAGCCTGGTAAAACTCGCTTGTCCCCCAAGCGTCGTAATCGATGGCGCGGTTGGGTTACCCACGCTCGTATTGATGAGAATCCCGTAATAAGGGGGACACGATCTCTGCTTTGACAAGACGTGTCAAAAAACTGCCTCGCGTTATGTGCGGGGCTAGTTAAAGGAAACGGTTCGAATAATCACCGGGCCATGGCATAATGTTATGTTGCCAAAACAAGTCAGCAGATTAGATTTGTGGAAATATTATTCTCTCTACGGTGGTATGTGGAACTTATTTTGCAGGTTCGGACACTATCCTTATATTCAAATTCTTCCATGGTGTATTCGGAGGAGGAACCCGCCTTGCAATGTCGAAGACAATAATGCGCGCCGGACTCATCGTCATTGAAGCCTGGTTTAGGGGCTACTGTGGGAGTCCTGGATTAGGGGGTCTCCGGACAGCCGGACTATATCTTTTGGCCGGACTGTTAGACTATGAAGATACAAGATTGAAGACTTCGTCTCATGTCCGGATGGGACTCTACTTAGCGTGGAAGGCAAGCTAGGCAATACGGATATGTATATCTCCTCCTCTGTAACCGACCTTGTGTAACCCTAGCCCTTTCCGGTGTCTATATAAACCGGAGGGATTTAGTCCGTAGGACAACATACAATCATAACATAGGCTAGCTTTTAGGGTTTAGCCTCTCCGATCTCGTGGTAGATCAACTCTTGTAATACTCATATCATCAAGAATAAATCAAGCAGGACGTAGGGTTTTACCTCCATCAAGAGGGCCCGAACCTGGGTAAAACATCATGTTCCCTGCCTCCTGTTACCATCCGCCTTAGACGCACAGTTCGGGACCCCCTACCCGAGATCCGTCGGTTTTGACACCGACAGCCCTTGTCTGGCGATATGAAGTAAGGCTCGCGCCTATGAAGATCTCCGCTCGTGACAGTCTCACGTAATAATGAGTGGGGCTGTACACGCCCCGGGGTCTCAGGAGTGCCGCCCTCGGGCCTCGGGGGCTCCCTCCCATGACTAGTGGCAGCACTTAGCTCCGCGCTGGTGAGAAGACAAGAAGACTAGACTAGGTGCCGGACGCTGCCATTTGCTTTCAATCTCTCTTTTTGTAGCCCTGTTTTCTGTCTTCGGATTTAAGTTGAAGCAGAATTTTCGTTGACAAGCGCGGGGGGTGTCTTTTCTCGTTCGTGCGATTTGGCTCCTTGCCCTGGTTCGGGGTTCACCCCTGCTGCCTCCCCCCTCGAGAGCTCCTCGCGAGCTGGGGCTGGGCACGGCATGCACGCGCTTCACACATGTCCTTCCATGGCTAAATGCTCGCTTCTCGCGAGGCCCTCTCGGGCGGATCGGCAGGCTCCTTCGGAACTCAAGACCTCATGGCCCGGTCCGGAACTGGCCCGGACAAAGGTAAAACTACAGCAGTAGGCTCATGGTGGGACTCGCAGATTTATGAAAACACATATTTAGCCTAGCCTAAAGAACAAAAGCAATAATCTATTTACATGAGGGGCTTCCGCTCCGAAAATGCTCTTACAACCTTCAGGGCCGTGCCCGAGCTGTCATATGCAGGGTCAACGACAAAGAAGCGCAGGTTCAATCAGACATATCGCTCACCGCGTCCTTCGGGTCACCCTCAAATGCATCACTAGCGTCACTGTCACCATCGCCGGCATCTCCGTCATCGTCACCGGCATCGTCACCATCGTCGCCGGTGCCGCCCTCGCCATCATCCACCACATCGCCTTCGTCCTTAGCGACCACCACCGCGTCATCCTCGGAGGTGAAGGCCCTGACTAGGGCGTCCACATTGTTCTCAACCCAGCGTGCCAGGTCGTCCCGGATGGCCTGGGGCACATGGGCAATGGCGACGTCAAAGTCAAGTTGGGGTAGGTGTTCTGGATATGGCTGAAGACACGAGAGAACGCGCGCTTGAGCAGGCAGCGGCTACTCTCCTCGACAAGCGCGCACTCTTGGAACGATTCTCCAAGCGCGTCACCACATCGGTGAAGAAAAGGAGGTGACTAGCGTAGTCGTCCGAGTGGGGATGAGGTGCATTCTCATCACAGATGGCGCCCTGCACCGCGTTGGCTTTGGTCCCGAGGTTTTGGAGCATGGGGGCGTGCTCGCGCTCTAGCGTCCACCTCCAGAGTGCTTCCTCCCTGCCCCGCTACGCGGAGGATTCGGCGATGGTGACCCGCTGCTAAAGAGAAGACTACTCAGCACGAGCGGAGGCCAGCTCGGCTTGCACTGAAGACAGGGTGGCTACAGCAGATTTCTCACGACGTTCAGCTTCGTCCAGCCCCGACCTGAGGGCCTTGGTCCTGCCCACAGCCTCGGCTTCCACAAGCTTCAACTTCTGGTCGTATCTGTCCACAAGGTCCACTCGAGCCTCGGCCGCTCGGCGATCGACTTCTTCCTGGGCCTTGGCCCCACACACGCAGACAGCGTCCTCAGCTTGGGGAACCTGGCACTCCCTCCTCTGCAACCTCTCGAGCTCAAGGCCGTGCTTCATGGCTTCCAGCGCCAGCACCTCCTCGCGCCTCAGGAGCTCTTCCTCCTTGGTAGGCGTCCCCCTCATCGATGCTAAGGAGGCCTTGCGCGCCTCCACTTGCTGCTCCAGGGAAGCACTCCAGCCTTGGAGCTCCCACGTGCGCTTCTCTGCAATCTCACGACGTCGATCAGCTTCCCGAGCTTCTTCCAAAGCGCAGGCACAAGCTTCGTGTGAGGTCGGAAGAGACGCCTCGGCCTTTGCATTGTCAAGCTCACTTTGGTGGCGCCCAAGGTTGATGGCCACCTTCAGCTTACGCAACTCCTCCACCAGCCGAAGACCCTCGGCCTCGAGGCGCGCATCTACATCCCTGAGCTCCCCGCCATGCCGATTCATCGCGCCCATCGCCTCCCGAAAGAGCTCATGGCAGACGATGCTCCTTTCGTGCGCAACTTTGAGCGTGCAGCCGGCTCCGTCCTCCACAGTAGGGGCCGTCGATGAGGCCTGAAGTGGCTCGCCCCATTCCTGAAGGGGGCTGGGGGCTGGCGCCCCCCGGACGCCGACTGGGCTTCAGCAGAAGCCCAGTTGGGATGAGGCTCACCGCTCGAAGAAGGGACCAATACCGAAGCCATCCAGTCGCCATCCATAACCAGAGGAGGAGACCTTGACACGCTCATCATAGCCCCGACGAGGCCATGAAGAAGAGATGGCAGGAGCCCAGGCTCAAGGCGCCAAGCCGGCGCACCTGCCTCTCTGGCCGACCCTATGATGGGGGCAGCGTGCCGGCTTGGGATGCTCAGAGCCAGCGGAAGACTCGAGGCAGGAGGAGGTTGTGTCGCCAGGGGCTTCATGTCCTTGGTAGATGGGATCTTGGAGAACCACCGTCAGGAAGGGAAGCGGCACTCGAGGAATTATAGAGAACGGTCGGACAACGCCACTGCTGCAGCTCGGAGACCCCTTCCTCTTTCGGAGCACCGCGAAGTCCACGTGGAACCGACCCAAGCTTTGCACGTGACGACCAGCGCGGTGCGCGACTGGCGACGCACCCAAGGAGACGACCTCAGGAGCGCCATGCTGAGGAGAGCTATCGGACTTCGCCTCGCGACAACCTGCCGAGGCCTTAGGAGCTTCGGCCTCAGGAACAGCCGACTGTGTCAACTCCCCAGCTGCCGCCCAGGGCAGGAATCATGGGTTCCCCAGGATGACGCCTCAGGAGCCCCAGGCAACATCGACACCTCGGTGCCCGCGCCTCCGGCCTCCAGCGGTGCTTGCCCCCCTGCGTCCACCCCTGGGGCAAGCTCGATGCTGGTAGCAGGAAGAGGAACCACAATGATGGGGTTCTCACGGGGCCCCACAAGGCCAACTGGGCACAACCCCCACTCATCGAAGGAGGGCATCTGCCCCGCGAGCTCCACCCTGTTCGAGCAGTCGTACAAGCAACAACCCACTTGCGGCAAGTCACCCGGTGAGGGTCACCAGCCAAGACCTCGAGCACCGTCCTTCGAGCCTCGGTCGGAAGCCCCGATGCCTGAAGCCTCATGCGATCCTGGTCACTGGTCAGGGCCCACATCGGCTAGGAATGGCGCTGGAGTGGGGCGATGCGGCGTCGGAGGAACTCCTTCACCACCTTGGGCGCAGTCACATCGAGATCCTTCAGCCTCCTCAGTCAGAGCTAGACGAAGGCTAGATGGGAGCCCGCGAGCTCCTCGTGACCCCAGCCAGAGCTGGGGACGACGGGCGATGACGGAAGCGAGAGCAGGGGGTTGAGTACCCCGACATCGACATACACCCAAGCTAGCTGTTGCCGCCACGGCCTGGAAACTCACGCACCCAGAGCACTGCCGGTGGTTGGTCAGGTGCAGCGAGAAGAAATGATGCAAGAGGGCCACAGAAGGGGCAATGCCCACCATGGCCTCGTAGACAAAGGCAAAGACGGTGAGAAGGGCAATAGATTGGGGATCAAGGTGCAGCATATGGATCTGTTAATGAGAAAGCACGGCATCGAAGAATGCAGAGAAGGGGGGAACCAAGCCAGCCCACAGAGCGTCGACGAAGAACGGGACCTCGGTAGCCATCCAATCAATGGAGGCTCGAGACGCAGGCCAGGCCACCGTCCCTCTCCATTTGTTGAAGCTGGTAGCAAGCGCAAGGCGGACCCGCGATCGGCCGACGGCGGGCTCGACGGTCGGGGCTGAGTTGGCTGAGGACAGGGGCTTCTTCCCTTTCTCCGTCTGGTTCGGCGCCATGGCGATTAGGGCTCATGTTGGATAGGAAGAGAAAGTAGAGGTACGAGGAAGCAAATAAGTCGGGGAGTGTGTTGCCAGCAACAGGGAGGTAACTGTGTAGGATGACGTGGCCGCCTAGCCATGCGGATTTCAAGACTTCATGGGGAAGCGGAGACGCCCACGTCCAATCAGTCGCCATGCGTCAGCCAAGGCCACAGGCTGTTGGGGCCGGCGGTGCTCCGCACTTGCCCTTTGGCTTCACCTCAAAGCCAAGCCCGAGCGTGCCTTGGGCCCGAGGGCTACTGTCGGCGTTCTGGGAACGGGGGTCCCCAGACTTGCCTGCTTGCGGCCCGCAGCGTGGCTCCTACAGCGGCCCTGTACGGCCCATCTTCACTAGCAAACACCCAAGAGCCTCGCGAGGGGCCAAGCCTCGCGAGCCAGACAACGCAAGACCTCCTCAGGGGTGGCCTCACCAGGCTGGCTCGCGAGGGGCGGAGAGATCAAGAGAAGGCGAACCTCGCGAGGTTCCAATGACGTAAGCCATGACGATCAAGACCAGGCAGGCGCCAGCAAGCACAATGTCCTCGCTTCCTCTTTGGTGCTAAGGTGGCAAGCGCGGGCGAGGAGTTCTAAGGCATCAGGCAAAGGTTTCCATATCGGTGCAACAAGACCAGCAGAACGGCGGGACAAAGGTCACCGTGGAGCCTAAGACGGTGTCACCACCAGAGCCTTTGGCAGGTGAAGACTACTTTTGTCAGGATAACTTGTACTAGTTGTCTCCCATCGAATTTGGCCGTTGTGGGATCCCTTCCCGCTCAATATTTGGGAAGAGGACCAAGGCCACTACAAATAGGACTAGCCACCATAGAAAGAAAGGGGGACGAGTCGTGAGAGGACCCAGATTATCCTCAAACACACCAGCTCACCAAGCATAAGAACACCTCTCCTCGGGAGGCTGTCCTTCCCTCGTAACTGTTCATCCTCAGCCCAAGAGGCAATCCACCACACCACACTAGAGTAGGGTATTACACCACAACGGTGGCCCGAACCAGTATAAATCTTGTGTCTCGTGTTCTTTTGGTCTGTCGAGCTAGGCCGTGAGATCGTTGAGTGTGTGAGCTAGAGAGGGGGGAGATCTTCGTGCGCACCCTAGTGTTCGAAACTCAAGGGTTTTGCCGGAACCCGAAATCCGACAGGGCCTCCACTAGGTGGGGCTTGATGCTGGACAGGATGAGGCTGTTTGCTCGCTCGACCTGGCCGTTTGACTGTGGATGGGAGACGAACACTAAATCCAGTCAGATGCTCTGCGTCGCGCAAAAACAGGCCAACGCGCCTTTGGAAAAGTTTGTGCTGTTGTAGGTGATGATGTTGTCTGGTACACCGTACCGTACGGTGATATCTAGAACGAAGGTCACAGCAATCGGACCATTCAGCATCTTGATTGGCTTTGCTTCAATCCACTTGGTTAATTTGTCCACGACAACCAGCAGATGGGTCAAGCCGCCGCGTGCTGCCTTGAATGGGCCCACCATGTCCAGCCCCCATATGGCAAACGACCAAGTGAGGGGGATGGTCTTGAGTGCAGAAGACACCAAGTGTTGCTTGGACTGCAGCGTTGGCATCTATTGCACTTGTTGACCAAGTCCATGGCATCATCCAAAGCAGTCGGCCAGAAGAACTAGGGGAAAGCTTTGGCAGCAAGGGATCTGAGGCCACGTGGTGGCCGCGCTCGCCTTGGTGAATGTCTCTGAGGATTGCTTTGCCTTTCTCTAGCTCTACGTAGCCCTGGAATACGCCAGTCACGCTGCGCTTGACAAGCTCTCTGTTCACTATTGTGTATGCAGCCGCCCGATGTTGCACCTGCCGGGCCAAGATCTCATCGGCTGGTAGCTCTCTGCTCACCAGGAAGTTGAAGATGGGTTACGCCCATGATGGTGCTGCTACTACTGTCATTACGGCCACTGGTACCAGGGCGGTTGGGTTGGGAGGCGGCAGGTTGGAGTCGGTAGCCGCTTGCTGTGTCATTGAAGTCCCCGGGCCGACTACTGCAGCCCCCGGGCTGGGTTCTAAAGTCAATGTACCGGGTACAACTGCTGCAGAACCCGCGCTGCATGCCGTAGTTCCCGGGCCGGGTTGTGAAGTCCTCGGGTCAGGTGCGACTGCTACAGTACCCGAGCCGGATCCGACTGTTCTGGGAGCAGCATGTGGAATGATAGAAGGCATGCGCGGGCACTGGAGGGAAACACCGACTGGTATGTCCTGCTAGGTGGAGCCAATCTATGCTAGGGCATCTTCTTGCTCGTTGTCGGCTCGTGGCACGTGAAGGAAATCGCACCGATCTAAGTACCCGCTGATCTGCTGGACAAGGAAACGGTAGCTCGACATGTTCGCATCCTTGGCGTCCGAGTCGCCAGACGACTGCTGGACCACCAAGTCCGAGTCACCGTAATGCAACACTCGGCGGATGCCAATCTCTTTGGCCAATCAGAGCCCGTGGATGAGTGCCTCATACTCGGCTTGTTGGAGGCGGCAAAGTGAATCTGCAGCGTGTTGCCTTTGGGAGAGGTGAGGACGGTGCCAACTCCCAAACCGGTGTCCATCTTCGAGCCATCAAAGTGCATCCACCGATGGGTGGAATCCAGCGCTGGCGGTAGGTACTGCGTCTCGGCCCAGTCGACGAGGAAGTCGGCCAGCGCCTGGGACTTGATGGCTGATGAGGACATCAATACCATTGTTACACCCACACCCATGCTACTATACATACTGGACCAATTACTAGAGCTCGCGCACGCCAATTGAATTATCAGGTACTTTCGTTTCTTGGTAACGATTCTAATGTTCATGAGAATATGATGATGCCTAAATTGGATACATTAGTTTTGCTTACAAATGAAGGGCCTAGCTTGGACAAGAAATATGTACCTTGGAGCAAGTTCAAGCATGGAGATGATGGCAGGCGCAACGGGATCAAGAACGGAGTTACAAGTGATGATTTCAGGACTTTGAAGCCACCATAAGGAGTGTATGAAGCCTTGGACGAAATATACAAGATGCCACTTCATAAATTTCGTCCAGAGGCTATTTTTGGTGCTGCATCACCTTATTATTGGGCCAGGGCCATGTATTTTCAAAATACTTAAGTATAGGCTGTTTTTAGAGTCCGTATATGTGGGGAAACAAGAGTTAGGGTTGGTTTCGGACCCCTCCTCCAAGGGCCACGAAATCCCCCCCTTTTCCTCCATATATACAGCCCTTAGGGCGTCGTTTAGACTTTGGGTTTTGTTTAGATTAAAGTTCGCCATAGCTGCAACTTCGCGTACTTCGTTTGTGTTCAACGACCAGACAAAGGCGTCACAGAACCCCACCTTGATCAATAAAGCTTTCATCTTATATTCGCAATATCCAGATTGCAATCTCGGTTTCTTGCTTGTTCTTCGTTTGCCTGCAGGAAACAAACCTTCGTGGTCAGGTTGATCATGCTCCGGCGTGGTCAATAACTTCTCGGAGTTGGTTTAGCGATTGCTAAGGCGCGACGTCCTCGCACGTTCGTAGTCGGATCGTCGAAGTCGACTTCCTCCAAAACGATAGTCACCATCTCATCGAAAGATGGGACACCTTTGCCGCTATCAAGTGGTATCATATTTTCAGGTTGCTCGGTGAGATTTTACAGCTTTTCATAGTTTAGATCGAGTTTATTCTTCATACCTACAGTCCACGAAAAAAGCCAAAAAAATTAGGGTTAGTTCATCATATCCGAACCAATCTGAGCCTTTGCATAGTCTTTTTAGAGTTTTGCTTTGTTGAATTTGCGGTTGCATCGTCGTGTTGAGTTGATGGTCTTAGCGTCTAGTCCCTTAGAGTTTCGAGTTCTGTTCACAGGTTGTCACGCCGCCGCCGCACCGTCGTCATCATCATTGCCATATGCCACCACCCCACCATATACATCGTCGCTGCCATATACAACCACCAATCTGAGTCCGCATATACCATCGCCATATACCACCACCAATTCGAGTCCAGCTATACCATCGCCATATACAACCACTAGTCCAAGTTCCACCAGATTCATCGCCGCCACCAGTCCGAGTTCCACCAGATTCATCTCTGCTACCAGTCCGTGTCCAGTATTTGTTGCTTTGTTTTCGAGTTCCGGATCACGCAATACTTCGAGTCATGACAGAGTAGAACTCCTGAGATACTGTGCTACCCATAGAAGAAAAATAGTTCCAAACTCAAAAAAAAATCTGGAAAATTCTGGCTAGGCAGTTTTTAGATCATTTGTAGACTTTTTCGGAAAAAAATTGTTGCGGAGCAAAAAAGAGAGGAAAAAAGTGAAAAAAGGAAAAAAATAAGAGAGTGCTCCTCCCTTGTTTACATGTCGCATCGTGATTTTGTTCGTGTTCTAGGCTCGCGTCTCTAGTACGGTCTAGCCTAGGACCAGCACAGTACCGTCGTTGAGCGTTTATTCAACTTGCAACTCTGAATTGATTATTACTGACCTTTTTGCTACCATATTATAAGCCTTCCCAGCTCCACATACATCTACGTCGTGCGTTTGACTCTCCCTGGCAATCGCTCTATCCAAGCTTTGAGAGTTTTGACTACGACGGTTGCCGATCACCGCCTGCTGCTGGGTAAGAACTGGTAAGAATTTGAGATTTTCTTGACGGATTTGTGACATCCACCACCACCTCTTGTTAGTAGTCTGTAGGATCATATTCTTGTGTGTTTCTATTACTGCTAACCATGGCAGGATCACAAGCCAACAAGACTGACTGGGAGAACATGACGAATAAGGAGTTGCATGATAAATTTCAGCAAATGATGAGTGGACAGGTGCAAGATGTGCTAAACAGATTTGAAGAGGCCATGGAGAAGATAGATGGCATGGAGAAGACATTCGAAACAAAGCTCGATAACAAGTTTAATGAATTGCTCGCGCGTCTTCCACCACCCCCACCGGCTGCCCCTAACGTACCTCTACTACTACTACTACTACTACTACTACTACTACTACTATAACAACAACAACAACAACAACAACAAGAACAACAACAACAACGTCACTTTCCAAATCAAGTGGGATGAGCACACCGTGTTCCCATTGACCCTGGGCAAAATTCTGGTACCGCTGTTGATGCTTCTGCCGCTCCTGCTGCTACTGCAGAGGTGGAGGACCATTACGAGGATGAGGTTGATCAAAATCAAAACTATGTGCAACCACCAGCACTACCACCACCAGGTCGTCCTCATGCATATCATCGCAATGGTAGGGCTGCACCACCACCTGAGCTACATGACCATCTTCCTAAACTAAAATTGAATATTCCACCATTTGAGGGCAGATATGTTCCTGATATATATCTTACTTGGGAGTTAGAAACTAAACAATGATTTACATGTTTACAATATCCTTAGGAGAGACGTGTTCCTGCTGCTGTATGTGCTTTCACTAGCTTTGCATGTGTTTGGTGGTCTGAACATTGTAGATTATATCCTATTCCAGCTACTTGGGCTGCTTTGAAAACTGCTATGCGTACTCATTGGGTTCCACCATATTATCAACGTGAATTACTTCAAAAATTGCAGCGTTTAAGACAAGGAAAAAAATTATGTAGAAGAATATTATCAGGAATTACAAACTAGCATGATTAGATGTGGTATTGTTGAGGAGAATGAAGCTATGCTTGCACGTTTTATGGGTGGATTAAATAGAGATATTCAAACAATTCTAGAGTATAAGGAGTATACTAATATCACTCGTTTATTCCATCTTACTTGTAAAGCTGAACGTGAAGTGCAGGATCGACAGGCATTGGCGCGAACTAACTTTTCTGCAGGTCGATCTTCATCATGGACACCACGTGCATCCTCTACTTCCACTCCACGAGCACCTCCATCACGTGCCACCTCCAGCCGTGATACAAGAAAGCAGGCACAACCACCACTATCTGCCAAGAGCACACCTGCCGGACCTGCGCACAGCTCTTCTTCTTCCATGGCATCAACAGGGCACGCAAGTGATATTATTTGTCGTCGTTGTAAGGGAAGAGGACATTTTGCCAGAGAATGCCAATCTCAGCGTGTGATGATTGCTACTAAGGATGGTGGGTATGAGTCCGCTAGTGACTATGATGAGGAGACTTTGGCTCTTATTACACATGAAGAACACGGTGGAGAGGATTCTGATCATGAGACGCAATACATGGCTGCTGAAGATGTTGATAGGTATGAATGTTTAGTTGCTCAACATGTTTTGAGTGTGCAGGTTACACAAGTTGAGCAAAATCAGAGGCATAATTTGTTCCATACAAAGGGAGTTGTGAAGGAACGTTCTGTTCGCGTCATCATAGATGGAGGGAGCTGTAATAACTTGGCTAGCATGGAGATGGTGGAGAAGCTATCTCTCACCACAAGACCACATCCACATCCTTACTACATCCAATGGTTCAACAACAGCGGCAAGGTTAAGGTAACACGTACTGTTCGTGTGCATTTTAGTATCTCTACATATGCTAATTATGTTGATTGTGATGTGGTACCTATGCAAGCATGTTCCATATTACTTGGTAGACCATGGCAATTTGATAAAAATTCTGTACACCATGGTAGAAACAATCAGTATACTCTTGTTCATAAGGATAAAAAAATTACTTTGCTTCCTATGACTCCTGATTCCATTTTGAAAGATGATATTAATAGAGCTAATAAAGCAAAACAGGAGAAAAATAAAAGTGAAAATCAGATTGTGGCAAAAGAATTTGAGCAACAAATGCAGCCTAATAATAAACCATCTAGTGTTGCTTCTGAAATTAAATTGAAAAGTGCATGTTTACTTGCCACCAAACCTGATATTGATGATTTAGATTTTAGCAAATCTGTTTGCTATGCTTTTGTGTGCAAAGAGGCATTATTTTCATTCAAGGACGTGCCTTCCTCTTTGCCTCCTGCTGTCACTAACATTTTGCAGGAGTTCGCTGACGTCTTTTCACAAGACATGCCACCGGGATTACCACCTATTTGAGGGATTGAGCATCAAATTGACTTAATTCCCGGTGCATCATTGCCCAACCGTGCACCATACCATACCAATCCGGAGGAGACGAAGGAGATTATGTGTCAAGTACAAGAACTTCTCGACAAAGGTTATATACGCGAATCCCTTAGTCCTTGTGTTGTTCCTATCATTTTAGTGCCGAAAAAGGATGGTGCGTCGCGTATGTGCGTTGATTGTAGAGGCATTAATAAAATTACTATTCGTTATCGTCATCCTATTCCTAGGCTAGATTATATGCTTGATGAATTGAGTGGCTCTACAATATTCTCCAAAGTTGATTTGCGTAGTGGATACCATCAAATTCGTATGAAATTGGGAGATGAATGGAACACAACATCTAAAACTATGTTTGGATTATATGAGTGGTTATTCATGCCTTTTGGGTTAACTAATGCACCTAGTAATTTCATGAGGTTAATGAACGAAGTTTTACGTGCTTTCATTGGACGATTTGTGGTAGTTTACTTTGATGACATATTGATTTATAGCAAATCTTTGGAGGAACATTTGGAACATTTACGTGCTGTTTTTATTGCTCTACGTGATGCACGTTTGTTTGGTAACCTTGGAAAGTGCACCTTTTGCACCGACCAAGTATCTTTTCTTGGCTATGTTGTTACTCCATAGGGAATTGAAGTTGATAAAGCCAAGATTGAAGCTATTGAGAGTTGGCCGCAGCCCAAAATGGTCACACAAGTGAGGAGTTTCCTTGGCCTCACTGGTTTCTATAGGTGTTTTGTGAGAGATTTCAGCACCATTTCTACACCTCTCAACAAGCTTACAAAGAAGGATGTGCCTTTTGTTTGGGGTACCGCACAGGAAGAAGTCTTCACGGTATTGAAAGATAAGTTGACACATGCTCCTTTACTCTAACTTCCTGATTTTAATAAGACTTTTGAGCTTGAATGTGATGCTAGTGGAATTAGATTAGGAGGTGTGTTATTACAAGATGGCAAACCTGTTGCATACTTTTCTGAAAAATTGAGTGGGCCTAGTCTGAACTATTCTACTTATGATAAAGAATTATATGCTCTTGTTCGGACCTTAGAAACATGGCAACATTATTTATGGCCAAAGGAATTTGTTATACATTCTGATCCTGAATCTTTGAAACACATTAAAAGTCAAGCAAAACTGAACCGTAGACATGCTAAACGGGTTGAATTCATTGAGACTTTCCCTTATGTCATTAAACACAAGAAGGGTAAAGAAATGTTATTGCTGATGCATTGTCTCGTCGTTATACTATGCTTTCACAACTTGACTTTAAAATATTTGGTTTGGAGACCATCAAAGATCAATATGTGCATGATGCTGAATTTAAAGATGTATTGCAGAATTGTAAGGAAGGGAGAACTTGGAACAAGTTCGTTCTTAACGTTGGATTTGTGTTTCGTGCTAACAAGCTATGCATTCCAGCTAGCTCCGTTCGTCTTTTGTTGTTGCAGGAGGCGCATGGAGGAGGATTAATGGGACACTTTGGCGTCAAGAAGATGGAGGATATAATTGCTACACATTTCTTTTGGGAAAAGATGAGACGGGATGTTGAGCGTTTTGTTGCTCGCTGCAGTACATGTCAAAAAGCTAAGTCACGACTCAATCGTCATGGTTTATATATGTCTTTGCCTGTACCTAGTGTTCCTTGGGAGGATATATCTATGGACTATGTTTTAGGTTTACCTCGAACAAAGAAGGGGACGGATAGCATATTTGTTGTCCTGTATAGGTTCTCGAAAATGGCACACTTTATACCATGTCATAAAAGCGATGATGCTGTTAATGTTGCTGATTTGTTCTTTCGTGAAATTATTTGCTTGCATGGTGTGCCAAATACTATTGTTTCAAATCGTGATACTAAATTTCTTAGCCACTTCTGGAGATGTTTATGGGCTAAGTTGGGGACTAAACTGCTTTTTAGTACTACTTGTCACCCCTAAACTGATGGACAAACTCAAGTAGTCAATAGAACATTGTCTACTATGCTTAGGGCTGTTTTGAAGAATAACAAGAAAATGTGGGAAGAATGCTTACCTCATATTGAATTTGCTTATAATCGTTCATTGCATTCTACTTCTAAGATGTGCCCTTTTGAAATTGTGTATGGTTTCCTACCTCGTGCACCTATTGATTTGTTGCCTCTTCCATCTTCGGAGAAGGTTAATTTTGATGCTAAAGAACGTGCTGAATTGATTTTAAAAATGCATGAGTTAAGTAAGGAAAACATTGAGCGTATGAATGCTAAATATAAACTTGCTGGAGATAAGGGTAGAAAACATGTTGTGTTTGCACCTGGAGATCTTGTTTGGTTACATTTGCGTAAGGATAGGTTTCCTAATTTGCGCAAATCAAAGCTAATGCCACGTGATGATGGTCCTTTTAAGTTGTTAGAGAAAATAAATGATAATGCATATAAACTTGAGCTACCTGCAGATTTTGGGGTTAGTCCCACTTTTAACATTGCAGATTTGAAGCCTTATTTGGGTGAGGACGATGAACTTTCGTCGAGGACGACTTCATTTCAAGAAGGGGAGGATGATGAGGACATTAATACCATTGTTACACCCACATCCCCTGCTGCTATACATACTGGACCAATTACTAGAGCTCGCGCATGCCAATTGAACTATCAGGTACTTTCGTTTCTTGGTAACGATTCTAATGTTCATGAGAATATGATGCTGCCTAAATTGGATACATTAGTTTTGCTTACAAATGAAGGGCCTAGCTTGGACAAGAAAGATGAACCTTGGAGCAAGTTCAAGCATGGAGATGATGGCAGGCATAACGGGATCAAGAACAGAGTTACAAGTGATGATTTCAGGACTTTGAAGCCACCATAAGGAATGTATGAAGCCTTGGACGAAATATACAAGATGCCACTTCATAAATTTCGTCCAGAGGCTATTTTAGGTGCTGCGTCACCTTATTATTGGGCCAGGCCCATGTATTTTCGAAATACTTAAGTATAGGATGTTTTTAGAGTCCGTATGTGTGGGGAAACAAGAGTTAGGGTTGGTTTCGGACCCCTCCTCCAAGGGCCATGAAATCCCCCCTTTCCCTCCATATATACAGCCCTTAGGGCGCCGTTTAGACTTTGGGTTTTGTTTAGATTAAAGTTCGCCATAGCTGAAACTTCGCATACTTCGTTTGTGTTCAACGACCAGACAAAGGCCTCATAGAACCCCACCTTGATCAATAAAGCTTTCATCTTATATTCGCAATATCCAGATTGCAATCTCAGTTTGTTGCTTGTTCTTCGTTTGCCTGCAGGAAACAGACCTTCATGGTCAGGTTGATCGTCCTCCGGCGTGGTCAATAACCTCTCGGAGTTGGTTTAGCGATTGCTAAGGCGCGACGTCCTCGCACGTTTGTAGCCGAATCGTCAAAGTCGACTTCCTCCTAAATGATAGTCACCGTCTTATCGAAAGACGGGACACATTTGCCGCTATCAATGGCGATGCGGGGCTGGTAGAGGATGGTGTGGGGAGCTAGCTCGATGGCCCACTTCGCCACCTGTCCTGATGCATCTCTGTTGCCTATGATCTCGGCAAGTGGGCCAGTGCAAATGACCGTGATTGAGTGCTCTGGGAAATACTGCTTGAGCTTCTTGGTGGCATAGTACACGTCGTAGCACATCTTCTGGTAGTGGGGGTAATTCTGCATGGTGGCCGATGGCACCTCGCTCAAGTAGTAGACCGGCCTTTGGACCGGCTGTGCCCTGCCGTCTTCTAGGCGCTCGACCACAATAACGGTGCTGGCCACCCGGCTGGTGGTGGCAATGTAGAGGAGCATGGGCTCCTTAGCAGCCGGAGCCGCCAGGATAGGCGGCGTGGTCAGCATCTTATTGAGTTGGAGGAAGGCCTCATCCTCCTTGTCGTGCCACTCGAAGCAAGTGGTTTTCTTCATTAGCTGGTACAGGGGAAGAGCCTTCTCGCCCAGCCGACTGATGAAGTGGCTGAGAGACGCCAAGCACCCAGTGAACTTCTGGACGTCCCGCAGCCGGTTGGGTCTATGCATCCGCTCAATGGCCTTTATCTTCATGGGGTTGCACTTGATGCTGCGTTTGGATTCAAGGAATCCAAGGAGCTAGTCGGCTGGCACTCCGAAGACACACTTCTCTGGGTTGAGCTCGATTTGAAAACGACGCAGATTATCAAAGGTCTCCTTGAGATCCTCCAGGATGGTGCCACGCTTCTCCGTCTTCACCATTATATCATCTACATAGACATGGGCATTTCCGTCGAGCTGCTTGAGGAGGCACTTCTGCATGCAACACTGAAATGTGGCACTGGCATTTGTCAAGCCGAACGTCATGGTCAGGTAGCAGAAGGCTCTGAATGGTGTCATGAAGGCGGTCTTCAGCCGATCGGCCGGGTTCAACTTGGTCTGGTGGTAGCCGGAGTATGCATCAAGGAAGGATAACAGCTCGCATCCGGCTGTGGAGTCAATCACTTGATCTATCTAAGACAGAGCAAACGAATCTTTGGGGCAGGCTTTGTTGAGGCTGGTGTAGTCAATACACATGCGCCACTTGTTGTTCTTCTTCAATACAAGGTCTGGATTGGCAAGCCAGTACGGGTAGAACACTTCCATGATGAAGCCGGCTGCCAGAAGCCGGGCTATCTCTTCACCAATAATCCTTCTCTTCTCTTCTAACAGACGGCGAAGGGATTGCTTGACCTACTTCGCATTAGGCCTGACATGTAGCTTGTGCTCGGTGAAATCCGTTGGAACACCCGACATGTCTTTGGGAGACCATGCAAAGATGTCCCGATTCTCATGGAAGAAATCGACGAGCTCGCTTTCCTCTTTGGTGTCAAGGTTGTCCCCTATGACAGGGTGCCTCTCCGGGTGCTCCAGGTCCAAGGGGATCTTCTTGGTTTCTTTGGCCGGCTGGGAGGAGCCTTGAGCCTCCGACTCCTGGGGGTCCGGTGACATGTCCGACTGCTTGCTGGCCATGGAAACCACTCGGTCAAGGAGACGTTTTTCTTCGGCAATGACGAGGGACTCGACCAGCCGACTGCTAGCCGCAGCACATGCGACTGACTTTTGGTAGTCGCCGGCGATGACGATGATGCCCTTGGGACCCGACATCTTCATCTTGAGGTAGGCGTAGTGAGGCACCGCCATGAACTTGGCGAGTGCTGGCTGGCCCAAGAGCGCGTGGTAGGGGCTTTCCAGGTCGACCACCTCGAACCAGATCGGCCCATGGAGGAAGTGATCCTTGTCACCGAACATGACGTCTATCTTGATCTTGCCGATTGGAGAGTAGGAAAGGCCGGGTACAATGCCGTGGAAAACCATCTGACTGGGTTGGAGCTTTTTATCTTTGATGCACAGTTTCTCCATGGTGTCGCGGTAGAGGATGTTAATGCTACTGCCGCCGTCTATCAGGATCCGGGAGAAGCGGCAGGCCCGCCTCTCCGTTGAGAAGGTCGAGTCCAAGATCTTGGCGTAAGCACCTGGCGATGGCATCACGGCCAGGTGGTCAGCATGGCTCTAGCTGATGGGCTTCTTAGACTAGTGCATGAATTCTGGGGCTTCTGAGGCGACAGCGTTCACCTCCCGGTGTTGTTGCGCCGGCTGTGCCTGTCATCGGCCATGCTGGTGAAGACGACGTAGGCTCCATGCTCTTCGGGGAACTCATCTTGGACGGCGCCGACTGGACTGGGAGCCGGCGCTGGAGGAGGAGGCAGCACCAGGCCGGCTGCTGGAGGCAGCAGGCCTTCGCCCTTGGCAATCCTGGTGAGCCAGTGACACTTCTAGGTGGTGTGGTTGGATGGCTTCATGCCGCTGTGGAACTTGTAGGCAGCATCAAGGGTTTTCTCGAAGGAGAAGCTGGGCAACCAAGCAGGCTTGATGCCCTTCTGACGCTTGGGGCCGGTCTGCCCTTCGACTGCTGGTCTTCACCATTACATCTTTTTGTCTGACCAATGCTATCACCTTGTTCACATAATGGTGGAATTACAGTGATATGGAAATTCCGATGAGTTGCTGTTGAGCCCATCAGCAGCATTTTATCTCATCCATGATTCATGTTGAACATTAAGCTAGCGTTGGAAATTTCTGTAGGAATTTTCTTCGTGTCCCGTTCACGAAGCACATATTTGGATGAAAGAAGTAACTTCCTATAATCCACGTACATTTGATGTAAGTTACCATCGTGAGTTAGAGAAAGCTTGTTTTTGCTTCCTATGGAATCATCCCAAGTCAACTATGCATGTGTGAATGTATCCTATGGTTTGGTAGATTAATTACCTCCACTCCATTTTTATTCCCTAGCACACCAAGCCACTAATTGATTTGTTCAACGAAGAGAAGTCTATGCTTGGGATCTAATCCATGGACTTGCGTAAAGACTTTGATATCCTTGATGATGGTTCCTAACTAGAACTTGGTAGTGTTTTATTATAAAACTACTATGTGGTCATGCTTGTCTTGGACAGCGTGTTCACATGTGTGTAGCAGAACCATCTCATGTTTTGGAGCTTGCTATTGTAGTTCATTTCCCGAGAATCTCGCAACATCATCTTGTCGAATTGCGATGCAAGCCTTCTTTTCTAGAGATGTCGTCTGAAATATCTCGTTACCAACTAGATCTGAATCTCAGGTAGCTATGATGGTTGGAACATTCCCAACATTTGCATTTTGTCCCCAGCTTGCACGTGCCATTGTGCCATTTTACTATGGTCTGCCCTCTCGGTAATTGTTGCTCAGGATTACCTTCAAAAGTGGGCTTACCATGGGTCCCATCCATTTCCGCTGATAAGCAAAAATAACTCATTGCGTTGTCTTCAACAAGGTAGTTCACATCATCTATTCTAGTCCAAGCATGTCATTCTTTCGAACTCCTTCAAATGATCGATTGTGATTTACCTTATGCTGGTATAGAGAGTTTCATTGATCTAGATATCAAAAGTAATTCTATTGCCACTTAAGGGAATAATCCAACAAGTCACCTCTTCTAAGGTGCCTAGTTATGGAATCACGACAACTTTTCTCCTCGCTACTTTGACACTCACTCACCATCTACTTGAGCGTGGAATTGTTGTCTACCAAAATTAAACCTTGTCACCGGCTCCTTACCATCACCCCTAATGTGTGTTTCATGTCTCAGCTCAAGAGATGTTTTTATATCTCACTCCATGAGTTGATCTTGAGCACTTGATCTTCGAGGAGATCAATTCATGTACAATTTCTTTCTGTCATCATCATGTTGGATGATGATCCCGAAAGCAAAGACTTCAAGATTAATTGGAGCAATGAATCAACATCTTCGAGAAGGGAAATTGGATCATGAAGATCGTGTTAGCTTTGTGTCCCCTCTATATTCTTACCTCATGTCTTGAATCTCGGGTCGAGATTCTTGTTTAGTGGGGGTGAGTTATCACAGCCCTATAATTCTGCTTTGTAATTATGAGATGCCCCGAGACCGTTGCGCCAGGTGTCTTCCAGTTATTCATTGTTGTTGCCTTGTCATTTGTTTGTGTGTTGCATTGTTGCCATGTCATCATCCGCATTGCATCATCATGTTTTCAAACTTGCGTCCGTCCCGGTCTCCTCGTTCCTTCCGTTGTCTGTTCTAAGCCCACACACACACGCACGCGCCCATGGCAGGTCCGAAATTTTATTTTATAAGTGGTCGGAAAATGTTCTCGGAATGGGTTGAAAGATGGCACGCGGTGTTGTTATGTGTTAGGATCTAGCTAGGGATTGGAGATGGAAGGGGAAAGCTATGGCGGCATCTCATATTCACTCTGTATTCTCTGATGTATTCGATTACATAGGAAGGATTTATTTACAAGCCAATGGCCTCACCATTACCAATTCGCCAACATCCAATTACATAGTTGCGCTATTTATAAAGACTCACTTCAGTACCCAATCCTTCTCAGCGTATCTTGTCGATGGATGATGGGCCCGCTTGCTGGGCCTTCCCTCTTGGGTCACGAATGGTGCTTCCTCCTGTGGGCTGGACGTAGAGGCCTTGGCGTTGACACTCCCCCCTCCTTGAAAACCAGCTTGTCCCCAAGCTAGAGCTCGTGGAAACCTTTGCTTAAGCTCCTCAAGATCTTCCCACGTAGCCAGTGTGTCAGGCTGATCTGACCATTGTATGAGACCCTGAGGAACAGCTTCGTTGCCACAGCGACACAAACGCCTCTGTAGAACACGCACAGGGACAGCAAACTGAGAGTCAACAGGTGGAAGTTCAGACTATACCTGGCAATTTGGTCCCAGAGCAAGTTTCAGTTGGGAAACATGAAGAACAGGGTGGATGCGGCTGCCTTGTGGGAGTGCCAAACGATAAGCTAATGCGCCAACTTTCTCAAGGATCCGATATGGTCCATAATATTTGAACAGCAGCTTGTGATGCGCACGAGGGGCAACAGAAGATTGTATGTATGGCTGTAGCTTGAGGAATACTGAGTCTCCCACTGCAAAAACTCGGTCAGATCGTTTCTTGTCGGCCTGCTGCTTCATTCTGGAATTGACTCGCTCCAAATGTTGCTTTAAAAGATGCAACATCAAATCTCTATCATGCAACAAGGTTTCCAAATTCGGGACAGTACACGTGTCATCTGCTGAAATGCCAAATGTACGAGGAGACTGGCCATAAAGCACTTCGAAGGAGACTTCCCTTCCAGAGCAGAGTGTGGGCTGGTGAGGGAGTCCTGGATTAGGGGGTGTTCGGGTAGCCGGACTATACCTTCAGCCGGACTCCAGGACTATGAAGATACAAGATTGAAGACTTCGTCCCGTGTCCGGATGGGACTTTCCTTGGCATGGAAGGCAAGCTTGGCAATGCGGATATTCAAGATCTCCTACCATTGTAACCGACTTTGTGTAACCCTAACCCTCTCCGGTGTCTATATAAACCGGGGGATTTTAGTCCGTAGGATAACTTCATATACAACAATCATACCATAGGCTAGCTTCTAGGGTTTAGCCTCCTTGATCTCGTGGTAGATCTACTCTTGTACTACCCATATCATCAATATTAATCGAGCAGGACGTAGGGTTTTACCTCCATCAAGAGGGCCCGAACCTGGGTAAAACATTGTGTCCCTTGTCTCATGTTACCATCCGCCTAGACGCACAGTTCGGGACCCCCTACCCGAGATCCGCCGGTTTTGACACCGACATTAGTGCTTTCATTAAGAGTTCCTCTGTGTTGTCGCTTTTAGGCCCGATGGCTCCTTCGATCATCAACAACGATGCAGTCCAGGGTGACACCCTTCTCTCCGGACAGATCTTCGTCTTCGGCGGCTTCGCACTGCGGGCCAATTCGCTTGGCCACCTTGAGCAGACCGAAAGCTACGCCCCTGGCCATCAGGTCAGGTTTGGAAGCCTAAACTACACGGTCGACATCCGCGGGGACTTGATCTTCGACGGATTCAAGCCATAGCCAAGCGCGCCGCACTGTCTCGATGGGCATGATATAGCTCTGCCGCCAAACATCGCCTTGGAGGCCGCACACGCATCGGTTCCGACCATTGATTCGGAACCTACTGCGCCGATCAAGGATCAGCGGTTGAACGCTGCCTCAGGGGCTGCGATCTCAGAGGCGATCGAGCCGAACTCCAGCCCCGCACTCCGCATGGCCCGTGACTCCGAGGAGGCGGATTCCTCTCCGAACTCCGAGCCCCCCGCACCCCTGCCAATCGAATCCGATTGGGCACCGATAATGGAGTTCACCGCCGCGGACATCTTTCAGCACTCGCCCTTCAGCGACATCCTGAATTCGCTAAAGTCTCTCTCTTTATCAGGAGAGCCCCGGCCGGACTACGGTCAGCAAGGATGGGATTCGGATGATGAAGAAATTCAAAACCCACCCACCACCCACTTCGTAGCCACTGTCGACGACTTAACCAACATGCTCGACTTCGACTCCGAAGACATCGACGGTATGGACGACGATGCAGGAGACAACCAAGAACCAACGCCTATAGGGCATCAGACAGCCACCTCATCTCACGATGTATACATGGTGGATACCCCTAAAGGAAGCAACAACGAGGAAAACGGGGATGGAAAGAGGGATCGATCTCTCGAAAAACAATCAAAGCGTCGGCGTAAACGCCGACCCAAGCCCCGCCTCGATAAAGACCCAGCCATAGAGCAGGAAGAGCCGGTAGAGGACGAGCATGCCTTACAGCAATCGTCCCAACAGGACAACCCGGATAGAGAAACCGAACATCCCTCCCCCGGCGAAAATGGCATTCCGGATGACCCTACGCCGGACAAGCCCACGAAGTAGAAGAACCTCCACAAACGGCTCGTTGCAACAGCACGCAGCCTGAAAAAGCAGAAGCGGAGGCTAAAAACTGCGGAAGATGCACTCAGGATCAGATGGAGTAAAGTAATCAACACCGCAGACAAATATGGCGACAGTCGCCGCACTAAAATCTATCTGAAGAGAAAGCTACTGCCTGAATTCGACGAGGAGGCCTCGGAGCCCTCGCATTCCAAAAGTGAGAAAGCCACACGGTTGGATAGACGACCCCATGGCCAGCATAAAGCGGCAAGTAGCGCCGCACTTAAGCCGGCATGCGACCCGCTTAAAGATTCGCATCATGGCCTAGCCAGGTCCATTTACGGGCCAAGAAAGCAAGCTCTCGTAAGCAATGCAATAAAGCCATTATCAGAATCCGGCACACCCCAAATACAGGGGTGCCACAAACCCCCTATGTTTCACTGATGAGGTCCTGGATTATGAATTTCCAGCGGGATTCAAACCCGTAAACATAGAGGCATATGATGGAACAACAGACCCCGGAGTCTGGATCGAGGATTATATCCTCCACATACATATGGCTAGAGGAGATGACCTCCATGCCATAAAATACTTACCCCTCAAGCTTAAAGGGCCAGCCCAGCACTGGCTCAAAAGCCTTCCCGAAAACACAATCGGAAGCTGGGAGGAGCTTGAGGACGCTTTCCGAGCAAATTTTCAAGGAACCTATGTCCACCCTCCGGATGCAGACGATCTTAGTCACATAACTCAACAGCCCGAAGAGTCAGCTCGGCAATTCTGGAATATATTTCTTACTAAAAAGAATCAGATAGTCGACTGTCCGAACGCTGAAGCCTTAGCGGCTTTCAGGCATAATGTCCGAGACGAATGGCTTGCCAGACACCTCGGCCAAGAAAAGCCAAGAACAATGGCCGCACTAACAAGCCTCATGACCCGCTTTTGCGCAGGAGAGGATAGCTGGTTGGCAAGATGCAGCACCAGTGACCCAAGTACATCCGAAACTAGGGATGGAAACGGAAAACCGCGACGCAATAAGGACCGTCGCCGGACCAAGGAAAAAAGTCCGAAGAGCACGACAGTCAACGCCGGATTCAAAAGCTCATGACAGAATCAGAAAAAGCCGCCCCTCCAAGATAACAGGGACGACCTATCCAACCTAAACAAAATCTTGGATAGGATATGTCAAATACACAGCAGAGTACCACAAAAGAATTTTCGACAAGAAGTAAAAACAGTAAACTTACTCCACATAACAAAACGCACGACGCCCATAAAGGTACGTGCCCCACGGCCTATCCCAAGGGAATCCCGCCACTGGTTGTCAAAACCAATCATCTTCGATCATCTGGATTATTCTAGAAGTATCAGGAACCCAGGCTGGACTGCCCTGGTACTCGATCCAATAATTGGCGGACTCCAGTTTTCAAATGTCCTTATGGACGGTGGCAGCGGACTCAACCTGATATATCAGGACTCAATTCGCCACATGGGGATCGACCCAAAAAGAATTCGCCACAGCAAAACCTCCTTTCAAGGAGTAATGCCAGGTCCGGACACCCATTGCATGGGCTTTCTTCAGCTCGAGGTTATTTTTGGATCTGCCGATAACTTCCGTCACAAAAAGCTGACTTTCCACATCGTCCCATTCTCAAGTCAATACCAAGCACTACTGGGGCGCGAAGCTTTCGCCCGCTTTAACGCAATACCGCATTATGCATCTCTTACGCTTAAGATGCCCAGTCCACGCGGCATCATCTCCTTAAAGGGGAAGCAGTGAGAACACCTCCCCCAAGTGGAGGATTGTACGGCCGCTTTAACGGCCCCACAATACAACGGCTTCACCAGCCAGAACATCGGAACAGGTCATTAAGACCACGGACACGGATAGACGAGTCCGGCACAAACGTATCGTTGATAAAGGCTTAGTGGCCATATACCCCTGTACTAGGGGCTTCACACGTATAAAATAAGAGACAATAAAGCTCAATTTTTCATATTTTACTTTACACTTTGTTTATTTCATATAACTTTTTGTTTGGCACGCCCCTTTTTCAACTTAGTTGCTCTCTTTTTACAGATGAACGTCGTGCCGCGCCTGTCCAGGATACGGCACAACGGAGACACAGGCGCAGACGTGCAGTATGGACCCGTTACAAGGATTCTTTTCAGATTAAGATCCTGCGTAAACCTTTTTTACTGTCTCTTGTTGATACACATCCCCTGGTTCTATGACCAAGGAGGAGGCTGGCGTCTTGGCACGTGGCCACGTCAGAATTCTTGCGCGTACCTGGACACTAGGGGCTTATACCTCAGGGCGTTACCTCGCCCACTCTCATAAAGACCGAATACCTTAGGGAGTGTTCAGCGTCGCGAGTTTGGCCTTATATGCATCAGCTTCGAGTCATGATTTTGGTCAAATGTTGGGTTGCCCGGCTCCTGTGTTCGGCCGCCTTACGTTCCGCTCTATCGGCTAAGGCGGCACCAGGAGAACTACTGCAATTGTGCCCTGGTTCGGCCAAGCGAGCACCTTAGTAGAGAAAGTTGAAAACTGACTGTCATGATATGGCGTGAGACTAGTCAACCACTCGATGACTCTCTGGAATCTGTAGGATTCCTCCGCATTAATGAAGGGTCGTTTCCCGGCCAGGCTCACACGCGCCCTGAATTCGGGCGAGCGCAGTCGCCACCAGGGGCTACCTAAATAGTCTCATTGTCAAGCTCCTATGGCTAAGTGAAAGTGTTAAAGCATTATAGTCTGGTTGCCTAGCTCGCTGCGTTATCACCTCCTTTGTAGGACCAAGATGTTGGATTAAGTGTGAAAATGCGCCTTCTGCGAGCACCCCCGCACTATGTGCGTGGGGGCTGAAGCCAATGACTGCAATCTTTCAGATTTTGTATATATATCTTAAAACGGCCACACATGAGGTGTCCCAAATACTTGTAGACACAAGTATAAAAGGCTACTATAATTCTTCAAAATATTGCTTTATAATTACATATGCTATCAGAACATAGCATCCTTCGAGCACTGCGCCTCTATTACACGAGCGCCTTCAAGGACTTCCTGAAAATAGTGCTCGGAGGGTACTCGGCTTTTGTCCGAATCTCGGGATGCAACAACGGTGGTCGCCATCTCTGCCCAGTATGTTTTGACACGGGCAAGAGCCATCCGTGCGCCCTCTATGCATGCTGACCTCTTCATCGCATTGATATGTGGCACCGCGCCAAGGAATTGCTGCACCAAGCTGAAATAACTCTTCGCCTCCGATCTGCCAGGCCACAGATGACCCACGACGTACTTCATGGCGAGTCCGGACAATCTATTTAGTTCGGCCCATTGAGCCAGACGATCATCCACTGCCAGTGGACGCTCTGGATTGTGAAACTGCGACCAGAAAAGCCTTTCCACTTCGCGATCTTCTTGATCTCGAAAGTGTTCGGTCGCATCAGCAGCACTCGCTGCCAAATCCAGATAGGTGTCCTCCGCACTCCACATCCGGTCCAACGGAGCAAACTTTGGATCACAAAACTTCCTCCGCTGCATAAAGGGCTTTCCAGCCGCAATCTGTCCGGCCTGACGCAGCCCCTCCTTCGCAGCTCTCATCGCAGAGCGAGCATCCTTGGCATCAGCAATGGCCTTCTCTAAATCCTTCTGTCTCGCCCGGTCTTCTTTCTCAAGAAACTTGCAACGGTCAGCAGCACTTTTTAACTTCACGGCCATCTCGGCCACCTCCTTCCTGCTCCGGCAGTGAGCAGCCTGTTCGGCTCTCAGCTCTTCAAGGGCCTTCTCGGCAGCCGCATCACTTTTCCTGGCTTGTTCCTTAGCTCGGGCAAGTTCCGCCCGGAGTCTCTCCACGACGGCCGCACCATCTGCATCAAGCACACACATTGTAAGATACTGGCATAATGCTCCTCTTACCAGATGCAGCCCGAGGAATTGCATACCTTGAGCCTCATCAAGCCGCTCGTTGACGAGCGCGATGTCGGCATCTGCCACGTCAAGTTGCCGCTTTAGTTCAGCAAAATCATCAGTTCGACTTCATTCCGAACGCTTCGCCACCTGTATACAAAGGCGACATTTTAGACCTGGGATTATGATCCTCTGCGCGACGTCAATTTTGACAACGCACAGAGTCTCAGGGGCTACTATCCACACAGGGTGCATCTTGTTTATGCGCAACTGACAAAGAAGTACATTATCAAACGTACCTCAAAACCCATCAGCAAACTTCTGACGGCCTCATGCAATCCGCTTCCCGCGGACGAAATCCTTCCAATCACCGAACCCATCAATGCACGGTGCTCCTCTGAGATAGAAGCTCGCCCCAGCAGAATCATCAGCTCCTCCGACCGCGCACCGGACGGTGCCGGACTCGTCCTATGACCTCCATCGAAGGCCAGACGCGGAGAACCTTGGGGGGCCACATGGCTACCTTCCACCCCTGCCGGATTTGGAGAAACCCTCTGTGACGACACCTCAGGGTCGCCCGCCTCGCCAGGCGGTACGGTAGGGGGAGGCGTTCCACTCTCCATCATCTCCGGAAGAAGATCCCCCGAAGACGAGCTCTGCTGAGAAGGGCTGAGGTCCGAGCTACAAAGTGAAATTTCGGTTAATCTTCTCAGATAAAAAGCAAGGATTTCTCTTATCCCTCTAAAGGAAAATCTTTCTCTACTTACGGCTTGCTGGAGGGCTGATCCCTTTGAGGGTGTAGTTCGGCCGAGGATCTCCCCGGCGTCGGACCCTCTGACGAGGACTTTTCCCCCCGCTTTGAGGCCGTGGTCTCCGGGTCGTCAGAGGCGGCCCTCTTCTTCCCCTTAGGAGAGGAATCGTCGGTTCCTCCCTTCGGAGCAGCCTCCTTTGAGGAGGCCATGGTTTCCTTGTCCTCCCCCTCACTTCCCTCCAAAGGCACGATCTTCAACATCCTGACTAGCACGGGATCCAGTCTGGTCTCAGGAAGGGGAGCCGGACACCTGATCAGCTTTGCCTTCGCCATCCACTCCTGATTAAAACGATAGCTCTTTTAGGGGCGAATTTATGACAATTTTACGGATAGCCAGTTCGGGCACAAGGTTACTTACTTGAGTATCCGGGCGATTGCAGCTTAAACCTGCGTCCTCGGTCAAATCCGGACACATTGCTTGTGATCCGAAGAACATTTTATACATCTCCGCGGGCGTTGCGCCCATAAAATGCTGGAGAGCTCGTGGTCCCTCTGGATTAAACTCCCACAGACGAAGGGAGCGACATTTGCCGGGTAGTGTTCGGTGAATCAACATGACCTGTGTCACCTTGACCAGGTTGAGGTTTCTTTCTAAGAGATCCCTGATGCGGCCCTGCAACAAGGGCACGTCTTTGGATAACCCCCAATCTAATCCTTTGTTGACTCATGACGCTAGCCGTGGTGGGGGACCCGAGCGAAAGGCAAGAGGCGCCGCCCACTTGGCGCTCATGGGAGCGGTGATATAGAACCACTCTCGTTGCCACAAGCCGAGCTCCTCTTGAAAGGAGCCCTCGGGCCATGAAGCATCAACATTCTTACTTATGACAGCGCCTCCGCACTCTGCGTGTCGTCCCTCGATCATCTCCGGCTCCACTCCAAAAGTCTTGAGCCATAATCTGAAGTGAGGAGTAACACGGAGGAATGCTTCACACACAACGATGAATGAGGAAATGTGGACGATGGACTCTGGAGCTAAGTCATGAAATTCCAACCCATAATAGAACATCAGCCCCCTCACGAGGGGATCCATCGGGAAGCCTAACCCCCGAAGGAAGTGAGACATGAACACTATGCTCTCACCGGGCTGGGGACTGGGGATAGCCTGCCTTTAAGCAGGCAACCTATGCGAAATTTCGGCGGTCAAGAACTTAGCCTCTCTCAACTTTAGCACGTCCTCCTCCGTGACGGAGGAAGGCATCCATGGGCCTTGAAGGTCGGAACCGGACATTGTCGAAGGTCCGAAGCGCCTGGAATCTGGAGCCTAGGGTGTTGGAACTCGAGGCGACGGGCGAACTTGTTTTGAGATTGGGGGAAAGGAGTAAGGCCCTGGTCTCTTTATAAGATGTTGAATACCAGGAGCCCTCCCCGTAACTGTTTGGGACTCGCCTTTAATCCAGAAGACGTGCTAACGGGCACAATTGGGTTACCCACGCCCGTATTGATGAGAATCCCATAAATAAAGGGGACACGATCTCTGCTTTGACAAGACGTGCCAAGGAAACCGCCTCGCAAAACACACTGAGGTGGAAAAGTGAAAACGATTCGAATAAAGGCTTGGCCGTAGTGTGATGTCACGCTGCGGAGTACGTCAGGGATTAAGATTTGTGTTAATATTATTCTCTCTGTGGCAATACGTGGAAACTTATTTTGCATAGCCGGACACTACTCTTGGTGTTTACAAACTTTTATGAAGAATTTGGAGGAGGAACCCGCCTTGCAATGCCGAAGACAATCTGCGCGCCGGACTCGTCGTCATTGAAGCCTGGTTCAGGGGCTACTGAGGGAGTCCTGGATTAGGGGGTGTTTGGGTAGCCGGACTATACCTTCAGCCGGACTCCAGGACTATGAAGATACAAGATTGAAGACTTCGTCCCGTGTCTGGATGGGACTTTCCTTGGCGTGGAAGGCAAGCTTGGCAATGCGGATATTCAAGATCTCCTGCTGTTGTAACCGACTTTGTGTAACCCTAACCCTCTCCGGTGTCTATATAAACCCAAGGATTTTAGTCCGTAGGACAACTTCATATACAACAATCATACCATAGGCTAGCTTCTAGGGTTTAGCCTCCTTGATCTCGTGGTAGATCTACTCTTGTACTACCCATATCATCAATATTAATCGAGTAGGACATAGGGTTTTACCTCCATCAAGAGGGCCTGAACCTGGGTAAAACATTGTGTCCCTTGTCTCCTGTTACCATCCGCCTAGACGCACAGTTCGGGACCCCCTACCCGAGATCCGCCGGTTTTGACACCAACAGTTGGTGTTGTACCAATACTCAGCCAAGGAGAGCCACTGAGCCCACTTAACCGGACATGCATGAGTAAAACAACGCAAAAAAGCTTCGAGGCACTGATTGACTCGTTCGGATTGACCATCAGTTTGAGGATGATGAGACGAGCTCATACACAATTTAGTACCTGTCAAGGCTGCCATCTCCCTCCAGAAGCGACTTGTGAAAATTCTGTCATGATCTTACACAATTGATTCTGGCATCCCATGCAATTTGTGAATATTGTCCATGAACACAGAAATGACAGTCGACACTGTGAAAGGATGTTGCAGACCAAGAAAATGAGCATAACGGGACAACTTATCCACCACAACCAAAATGCAATTGTAGCGGCCAGAGCGAGGGAGGCCTTCGACAAAATCCATTGTCAACATCTGCCAGTAACGTTTGGGAACAGGCAATGGTTCAAGCAAGCCTGGATAACGAGCTCTATCAGGCTTAGCTCTCTGACATATCACACATTCTTGCACATACTGTCGTACCTGCGCTCGCATGCCCTTCCACTAAAACAATTGTTTCAAGCGACATAGGGTCACTGGTATACCTGAATGGCCACCAATAGGGCTTGTGTGGAACACATCCAGCAGCTTGAGGGTGAGTTCAGCGCCCTCTGGGATCCACAAACGCCCCTTGTAACGAATAAGACCATCCCTCAAGGAGTAAGAATCATCCACACTAGTTTGCACAGCTAGTTTAGTGAGCAGTTCTTGGGCTGTTGCATTGTCTTGATACAAATCCAATACCTCCTGAAGCCAAGCAGGTTGGTGATGGGATATGGCTAACAAGTGCTCATCAGGGGATGGTCTATGTGACAAAGCATCTGCAACACGGTTTTTTGCTCCTTTTTTATACTGGATTTTGAATTGAAGACCCAAGAGCTTGGTAAACACCTTTTGCTGCCAAGGAGTATGCAAACGTTGATCACTCAAATGAGTTAAGCTACTGTAATATGTAAGAATCAAGAATTCTGCATGCTGTAAATAAGAACGCCACTGTTCAACTGCGATAATGATGGCCATGTATTCTTTTTCATAAGTAGAGAGCCCTTGAGTCTGAGGGCCCAATCCACGGCTCACAAATGCCAGAGGATGCCCTTGTTGTAACAATACTGCTCTCACTCCTAGATCACTTGCATCAGTTTCAATAACAAATTGCTTAGAGAAATCTGGCAAGGCTAGGACAGGGGCTATAGTAAGAGCTTGCTTCAGTTGATCAAAGGACTGTTGTGCCCCTGGAGACCACACAAAAGGGACATGCTTGCGCAACAATTGAGTGAGAGGTTGACTAATCATACCATAGTGTTGGACAAATTTGCGATAATATCCAGATAGTCCAAGAAACCCACGCAATTCCTTGAGGTTAGCAGGGACTGGCCACTCTTGCATAGTAGATACTTTTGCTGGATCAGTAGAGACACCATTGCCATCAATCACATATCCCAAATAAGCAATATGACGCCGTGCAAATTCACATTTGGATCTCTTAACTTGCCACTGGTGTTTTTGAAGAAATTACAGCACCTCTTTCAAGTGTTGTATATGATATTCCAATGTTTGACTATAGATGAGTATATCATCGAAGAATACAACAACACACTTACATAGCACTGGAGCCAGATCATAATTCATGACAGATTGAAAAGTAGGAGGGCCATCTGTTAGACCATAAGCTAGGACATTAAACTGGTAATGTCCATTATGCGTATCGAAAGCTTTTTTATATTCTTCACCTAGAGCCAAATGAATTTGATGCTAACCTGCACGGAGATCAAGCTTTGAAAACCAAGATGCTCCTGCCAATTCATCGAGTAACTCATCAATCACAGGTAGGGGATATTTGGTCTTCAATGTGATCAGATTAAGGTGCCGATAGTCCACACAGAGTCTCCACGTCCCATCTTTCTTGCGAATCATGATAATAGGGGAAGCAAAAGGACTTGAACTAGGTGAAATTACTCTAGATTCCAGCATTTATTTTATATGTTTCTCAATTTCTTTTTTCAGTTCTGGAGAATACCTATAGGGTCGGATATTTACTGGCTGAGCTCCTTCCATCAGAGGAATGTGATGATCACAAGCTCGTCGCGGTGGAAGAGAAGTGGGAATAGCAAACACACTAGCATATTCATCCAACAGTTCCTGTATAGGTGCCGGAAGAGGAACAATAGGACTCTTGTCGCTCACTGGTTGAACCAAATGAAGCTCGACCACAGTGCAGTTAAATGAAGTAGGGGGATGTCCTTGCAAAAATATTGGAGCTCCCTTATACTCCAATGCCAACCATTTTTCAAGCCAGTTTGCTTGCATAGTGCCGAGAGAAGAAAGCCAATCCGTTCCCACTATGCCATCATAATGTTTCAATGGTAGCACTCTGAAATCACAATCAAATTCATGTCCGCTGGCTGACCACAAACACTGAGGAATAACATGTGTACACTGCAATTGTCCACCACCAGCAATTCTCACACTGTTGTTTGGGCAACTGTTGCATACCAGGCACATGAGCTGCTAAACGATCACTGGTGAATGAGTGGGAACTTCCCGAGTCAAGCAAGAAGATGACCTTATGACCAGCTAGCTGACAATCAAGCCTGATAGCCGAAGAGCCGCCTATTGCAGTCTGTGTGTCAGCTGACAATACCATCAGATCCATATCACTATCCTCAGAATCACCATTATCCAAGGCACAAAATTCTAGCATCTCTTGCACTACATGCAGTTGCACAGTCTGATTGCACTTATGATCTCAACCCCAGCGCTCACCACAAATGAAACAAAGGCCTTTTTCTCGGCGATAAGCCTTAAGTGTCGCCAACTTATCCTCTGGAGCATTCACCTTAGGCTTGTCTCTAGTTTCCTCAATATCTTTGACATGAACTATTTTGTCAGAATGCCCATACCCCGATGAGGAAAAAGAGCGACGACCAGACGTATAAGTATCACTATCGAGCTCTCCCATTTCCTCATGTACTGCAGCAATGGAATAAGCAGTGTCGAGATCAGCAGGTCATTGCACCGCTACTGTCATACGCACACTTGGCTTCAAACCATCCATGAAACGGGTTATATAGTGCAGCATATCTGGCTCTGGTTCATAAGTAGTCAACTGGTCCATAAGTTCAGAAAACTGACTAACATAATCGTCCACTGATCCGGTCTAACAAAGGCAATACAGTTTATGGACCAAGGACTGATGTTGGTTCCGTCCAAAACGGCTAAGCACAGCTTCACAGAACTATTCCCATGAAGATCGCACAAATTTATGCTGAACAGATGAGAGCCAGCGAGCTGCCGCTCCTTCAAACTGCATAGCCGCGACAGTAATCCATAGATCGGGGTCTGTATCGAACATCTCAAAGTAATCCACACATCTGGTTTGCCACAATTTTGGGTTCTCGCCATCAAATCGAGGAAAATCAACCGAGGGAGGCTTGCCATGCCCTGATGACGAGTATGAGCTGCTCCTCTTCTCGCAGTGCAGTAAACTGGAGAAGGACGAGCTAGGACGAGATACCTCAGCAACTACCCGGGCCGGAGGAGGGACATATGGCGCGGTCGTACCGAATCCTGCTCCCCGCGTCGTCGTCGACGGACGCTGCCCCATTGGCGCTCGATCCGCCGCGCCCTTGGGCGACCGATCGAAAACTTCATGGTCGCTGTCCCGCGAGGTAAATCCCTTGGAATTGCGGATCTCGTGGATTTGCTTGAGCAGTACCGCCTCGGCGCCGTCTGTGTATGCATGCATGTCGTTGACGATGGTGCTCACTGCCGCGCCCACCGCCTTATCGACCGCCGCGCCCACCAAACGCGCCACCGCCACCTCGACCGCGCTACCCACCGCGGCCACAATCAGCACGTCGAGCTCCTTCTGGTGGCGAGTGTGGGCGGCCTCGCTCGCCTGGGACACCATGTCGTAGATGGCCTTGCCCTCCGGGGTGAGATTCTCCATGAGCTCGTGCGTCGGCGCGGCGCCACCGCCGCCAGACGCGTTTCGTGGACGGGCTCCAGCTCGAGATTGGAAGGGTGGTGGGGAATTTTTGGCTCTGAGTACCAATTGTTAGGATCTAGCTAGGGATTGGAGATGGAAGGGGAAAGCTATTGCGGCATCTCGTATTCACTCTGTATTCTCTGATGTATTCGATTACAGAGGAAGGATTGATTTACAAGCCAATGGCCTCATCCATTACCAATTCGCCAACATCCAATTACATAGTTGCGCTATTTATAAAGATTCACTTCAATACCCAATCCTTTCAGCGTATCTTTTTGATGGATGATGGGCCCGCTTGCTAGGCCTTCCCTCTTGGGTCACGAATGGTGCTTGCTCCTGTGGGCTGGACGTAGAGGCCTTGGCATTGACATTATGTTGTTAGTAGGCCGTCTGCCAAGTTTCATCGCATTCAGAGTCCGTTTGACGCCCCAACGGATAACTATAGCGGCATTATAGTCGGTCTAATGTCGGACGTTTTCGGTCTCTGGAAACTATTGCCGGGCTGCCTTCTCTTCCCTCTCATCTCAACCCAACTCCTCTTCACAGTACACCTAGGCCAGCCTATCCCTCTTTGCACAATGCATCGACCCCTCGCATGTGTCCGAAACTTCCCCGAACCCGACCCACTCAGTCGTCACCGTTGGGTTCGGATCATCCTCAAACATCTATAAAACATCACCGTTTTCTTATTTGAACTCCCTCGTCTATTTTTCCTGACCGTCTGATTTTGAGCGGAGGGACAAGATAGCCCCTAACCTAACCAACTCGCTATATATATCTAGTCAAACCACCTAATTTCTAGGGATCCTCCTAGCTGCCGCCGCCACTCCTCTTGTCTCCTCCCACTAAATCCCCCTCGGGATCCATCCCCAACCTACCAGGCTCCCCCTTCCTCGGGATCCTCCCCGGTCCAAAAATTCACCTCGTTGTCAACACCAGACCAACCATCACCTTCCCTCTCGATCCACCCATCCAGCCTCGAGCCTCCTCTGCTTCGCGCCTCCCGAGCAGCAACCAGGAGCCCGAGCTCCATCTTCCACGCCCTCGTCCGCGAGCACTTGAGGTCCTGCCTCCTCGTTGCCTCGCCCGTCCCCAAGCCCCTGCCCGGAGCACCCCGCAAGCAGCAGTTTCCGCATCTTCGACTGCAGCTCCAGGCCACCAGCTGCAAGCAACAGCACCAGGCCAGGACTCCCTCGACCTCTCCCTTGTCCTTCTTCCCTCTGGTTTCCCTCCCCATCATCTCATCTCGCTCTTCCTTTGCTTCTTCTCGCAGGGACCGAAAGGAGCCAGCCTTGGCCTCGTCACTCCGCCACCACAAATGACCTCAACCGCCATGGCCACCGCCCGTTCGTCACCCCCGCTGCTGGATCCGGCCAGCTCCAGCCTGTCTCCGCCGGATCCGCGTCATATCATGCCTCCGCTTCGCGTGAACCGCGCCCCTGCTTCGCCTCGAGCAGTTGCAGCGCCGCATGCCTCCTGTACGCTCACAGCGCCGCCCCGCTGCCGTTGACCACGAGCCTCGTCAGTGCCTCCTTGCCTCGCTCGTGGACCTGCCTCCAGGCCGCTACTACTTCCCCCGCTTTGGCCCAGCTAGGCCTCGCAGGCCCAATGTGAGGCCACACCCAGCGCGCCCCTTCTGCAGCCTCCCCTCCAATCGGGCTGAAGCCCATGGTGAGCTACCCATGCCCAGCGCACCGTTCCAGATTCGGCCCAACACTTGTTTTTTTTCCTGGACGGATTTAGTATTTATTCCGGAGAACGCTGTTTTGCAAAAAAAAAGCCAAGCAACATGCATTTAATAACTCACCAACCATGCATCTTTTGTAAAAACTTTATATATGAAACATGCTTAGAATTGTGTCTAGATTCATAATATCCAACTTTCATGCATGTTTAAAATGTTTAAAATGTTGTTTGTTTAATTTTGCTTAATTGCCATGTTAAAATGTTTTAATTCATAACTAAATAATCGTAGCTCCAATCCTAACAAACTTTATATGTAAATGGGGTAGAAAAAATGCCTAGTTTAACACGGTGCACTCTTCTTGCATGTTTAACAACTCTAAAATTGTGTTTAGTGCAGAATAGTACCAAATCTAATATATGCTCATGAGGATTTTCCGGAATTGTTGTTTGTTATTTCCGACCTCATTTAAACTTGTCTAGATAGGTAGTTTTCGCATGCTTCACCCCCTTACCATGTTTAATAACATTTAACATTGTTTGGTACATAAACGAGAGGAACTAAATAATTGACGTGGTGTTTCGTCAATATGCAATGGAGTTGCATATTGAGCTCCACTTAATTTGTAGGATTGTTTGTGCATTTTGCCATGCCATACATATTTAACCGGACATGCATCATACTTGTTTGCGCATCATGCCATGCTTATGTGATGGTTGTTTACTATGTTGCTTGCTTCTTTCTGGGTTGCTTCTCTCGTTAACTTTGGTTTCGTTCCGGAGTTGTGAGGATTCGTTCGACTTCATCCGTTTGTATTCTTCATGGAATCGTTCTTCTTCCTTGCGGGATCTCAGGCAAGATGACCATACCCTCGAAATCACTTCTATCTTTGCTTGCTAGTTGATCGCTCTATTGCCATGTCGCGCTACCTACCACTTGCTATATCATGCCTCCCATATTGCCATGTACAGCCTCTAACCCACCTTTCCTAGCAAACCGTTGTTTGGCTATGTTACCGCTTTTGCTCAGCCCCTCTTATAGTGTTGCTAGTTGCAGGTGAAGATGAAGTTTGTTCCATGTTGAAACATGGTTATTGTTCGGATATCACAATATCTCTTATTTAATTAATGCATCTATATACTTGGTAAAGGGTGGAAGGCTCGGCCTTATGCCTGGTGTTTTGTTCCACTCTTGCTGCCCTAGTTTCCGTCATACCGGTGTTATGTTCCTTGATTTTGTGTTCCTTACGCGGTTGGGTGTTATGGGAACCCCTTGACAGTTCTCTTTGAATAAAAACTCCTCCAGCAAGGCCCAACCTTGGTTTTACCATTTGCCTCACCACCACCTACTTTTCCCTTGGGAGTCGCGCTCCCGAGGGTCATCTTTATTTTAACCCCCCAGGCCAGTGCTTCTCTAAGTGTTGTTCTGAACTAGAGCACCATGCGGGACCGTCCCTTGGAAACTTGGGTTATGTTGCTACATGTACGCTTAGCTTATCCGGTGTTGCCCTGAGAATGAGATATGTGCAGCTCCTATCGGGATGTCGGCACATCGGGCGGTCTTGCTGGTCTTGTTTTACCATTGTCGAAATGTCTTGTAACCGGGATTCCGAGTCTGATCGGGTCTTCCTGGGAGAAGGAATATCCTTCGTTGACCGTGAGAGCTTGTGATGGGCTATGTTGGGACACCCCTATAGGGTTTGAACTTTCGAAAGCCGTGCCCGCGGTTATGGGCAGATGGAAATTTGTTAATGTACGGTTGTAGAGAACTTGACACTTAACTTAATTAAAATGCATCAATCGCGTGTGTAGCCATGATGGTCTCTTTCCGGCGGGGTCCAGGAAGTGAACACGGTTCTTGTGTTATGCTTGAACGTAAGTAGTTTCAGGATCACTTCTTGATCACTTCTAGTTCACGACCATGCATTGCTTCTCTTCTCGCTCTTATTTGCGTATGTTAGCCACCATATATGCTTAGTGCTTGTTGTTGCTCCACCTCACTACCCTTTCCTACCCATAAGCTTAAATAGTCTTGATCTCGCGGGTGTGAGATTGCTGAGTCCTCGTGGCTCACAGATACTTCCAAACAGTTGCAGGTGCCGATGATACCAGTGCAGATGTCGCAACTGAGCTCAAGTGGGAGCTCGATGAAGATCTTTCCATTGTTTTGTTTCGTTTCCTTTTGATCAGTAGTGGAGCCCAGTTGGGACGATCGGGGATCTAGCATTTGGGGTTGTCTTCTTTTATTTTGATTCCGTAGCCGGACCTTGATTGTATTCTGGATGATGTATGTGTAACTTGTATTTGTGTGAAGTGGTGATTGTAAGCCAACTCTTTATCCCTTTCTTATTCAGTACATGGGATTGTGTGAACATTACCCCTCTTGCGACAAACCTACCATGCAGTTATGCCTCTAAGTCATGTGTAGGATCGAAAGTATGTCTAGAGGGGGGTGATTAGACTACTTGACCAAATAAAAATCTAGCCTTTTCCCAATTTTAGTTCTTGGCAGATTTTAGCTATCTTAGCACAAGTCAAGCAATCTCCACACAATTCAAGCAAGCATGCAAAAGAGTATATGAGCAGCGGAAAGTAAAGCATGCAACTTGCAAGAATGTAAAGGGAAGGGTTTGGAGGATTCAAACGCAATTGGAGACACGGATGTTTTTGTCGTGGTTCCGATAGGTGGTGCTATCGTACATCCAGGTTGATGGAGACTTCAACCCACGGAGGGTAACGATTGCGCGAGTCCACGGAGGGCTCCACCCACGAAGGGTCCATGAAGAAGCAACCTTGTCCATTCCATCACGGCCATCGCCCACGAAGGACTTGCCTCACTAGCGGTAGATCTTCAAGAAGTAGGCGATCTCCTTGCCCTTACAAACTCCTTGGTTCAACTCCACAATCTTGTTGGAGGCTCCCAAGTGACACCTAGCCAATCTAGGAGACACCACTCTCCAAGAAGTAACAAATGGTGTGTTGATGATGAACTCCTTGCTCTTATGCTTCAAATGATAGTCTCCCCAACACTCAACTCTCTCTCACAGGATTTGGATTTGGTGTGAAGAAGATTTGAGTGGAAAGCAACTTTGGGAAGGCTAGAGATCAAGATTCATATGGTTGGAATGGAATATCTTGACCTCAACACAAGTGTAGGTGGTTCTCTCTCAGAAAATGTGTATTGGAAGTGTAGGTATGTTCTGATGGCTCTCTGCACGAATGAAGAGTGGGTGGAGGGGTATTAATAGCCTCCACATAGAATCTAACCGTTACACACAATTTGCCAAACTCGGTGGGACCGAATGGTTAAACTCGGTCGGACCGATTCAGCAAACCTAGTGACCGTTAGGATTTTCGGTGGGACTAAGATGCAACTCGGTAGGACCGATATGGTTAGGGTTAGGGCATAACGTAATCTCGGTGTGACCGATTACACAAACTCGGTGGGACCTATTTTGGTAATAAGATAACCAGAGAGTTGGTCAGGTAAACTCAGTGGGACCGATTCGCTCATCTTGGTGAGACCAAAATGTTACAAAAGGGAAACAGTGAGTTTATGTTGCAATCTCGGTGGGACCGATCGCTCATCTCGGTAAGACCGAAACGTTACGAAGGGAAATAGAGAGATTACAATCCCATCTCGGTGAGACCGAGATCCCTATCGGTGAGACCGATTTGCCTAGGGTTTGTGGCAGTGGCTATGACATTTGAAACTCGGTGGCGCCGAGTTTGACTTTTGGTTTAGGTCATATGTGGATGTGGGAAGGTAGTTGAGGGTTTTGGAGCATATCACTAAGCACTTTGAGCAAGCAAGCCATTAAGCAACACCTCATCCCTCTTGATAGTATTGGCTTTTCCTATGGACTCAATGTGATCTTGGATCACTAAAATATAAAATGTAGAGTCTTGATCTTGAAGCTTGAGCCAAACTTTTTGTCCTTAGAATTTTGAGGGATCCACTTTCCTCATCCATGCCATGCCATTCATTGAGCTTTTACTGAAATATTAATCTTGGAATAATGTTAGCTCAATGAGCTATATGTTGTTAGGAATTACCAAAACCACCCGGGGATAGTTGCACTTTCAATCTCTCCCTTTTTGGTAATTGATGACAACATATAGATCAAAGCTTCGACAAATGATAATAAGAGTGAAAAATATCGTCGCTTTGGGAAGTATGTGAAAAGCAAGAGCTCCCCCTAAATTTGTGCATATCTTATGATTTGCTTTGGACTGCAAATGCACAATGAGTTAGGATCATGGGTTACTCTTCCATGTCACATACATCTTGGTGGAGCGCTCAAAATGATAAGAATTAAATACATGCACTCATCACCAAGCAAAGTAAATGATCATATAAGGATAAGTAAGATAATATCATCTAACAAGCATAAGTGTAGCTTATGATCAACCACATGATCATCAATGTCTCACAGATAATAGCATAGTATCTCAAGCAATCAAAAGACAAACAAAGTTCAACCACCAAATCAAGAGAGAATAAAAAGCAACGCTCTCTCTCGAAGTCTATGATCTATACATTTTTCTCCCCCTTTGGCAACAAGTTACCAAAAAGTTCATAGAAAATGCATAGCACTAGAACGTCTCTCAGGCTTGGACTTTAGGTGGTGGTGTCCGGAGAACTCCAAGGATGAAGGCTTCAGTTGAAGTAGATGGAGCTGCTGGGGTAGGTGCTGGAGCTGGTTGCACTGAAGCTGTAGCTGGTGCAGATGAAGTGACTCTAGTGTCTGGAACAGGCACTGCAGCAGATCTCTGAGCTCGAGGCACTCTGGCAAATGCATTAGTGGTAGTCTTGCCCTTCCTCTCCTGCATGTCATCCTGTAGCTGCTCCACAACAGACTGAATCTCAGTTACTTTGACATCTAAATCATAGAATTTTTGTTCCACGATTCTTTCCAGGCTCTCCTAGTTTTGAGTTAGGGTGGCCAACCCCTTCTCAATCCTCAGAGATGATGCTATCAAGTAACCAAGCTGGTCCTGCTTGCTTTTGAAAAAGTACTCAGATGCATCCTCTTGAGTTGCCATCTTGGCAGCCTTCTCTTTCTTTGCCTTCTCCTTCTTTGCTTGTGCTTGCACTGAGGAGGGTTCATCTTCATTCGTCACAACTTGGTTGTCCTCGAAGTCTGGGTAGATAGGCAAATGTTCCTTATCCAACAAGTATGTGCATGTGCCCATCTTTGAGTTTATCAACTCCTGGATCTGTGGGGCATATCCACAACTTCTTTTGTGGTCAGCTGCAGTCCTCTTGATAGTCTCTACTATAAGGCTCATGACCTTGAACTTCTGCGGCACATCAAATATATGTAGCAAGTTAATTGCATGGCCTCTGATCATTCTGTGATCACCAGACTTGGGCAAGAGAGTGTGCCTAAGGATCCAATTGATTGTAGGCAGCCCTGGCAGCAAGTGTTTTACTGACCCAAACTGGTGAGTCTCAAGATCATCTTTAGGAATCTCCTTGTACATATTTGCCATAGAGTTGTGATCCATCTTCTTCTTGGCATAGACATCCAAGTCATCTTCTTCTTCCTTAGGAGCATTGATCAGATTTGCCCATTCCTCAATAGTTGAGTGGTACCTTGTATCTTCAGACATCCATACTATCCTGCCATCTGGATAGAAGTGTGTTGTGGAGTAGAATTGCATTATGAGCTCCTCATTCCACTTTGTGAGCTTCTTCCCAACAAAGTCTGCAACTCCACAAGCACTGAAGTTGTCAAACACACCAGGATAGTGTTCCTCATTTTCCTTCATGTAGGTCCAGTTGACCCACCTCATATCACACACTATAGGCTTCTTGTCCAACAACACTGTCTCATAGAAATCCTGTTGTTCCTTTGTGTGGAACCTGTAATCAACAACAGTTCTTCTCCTGGTAGCATATGGATCTGTCTCTCTCCATTTCCTCAGTCCTGAGTCTCTCCCGATCTTCATGTTCTCAGCCATAGGATGAGCATCATTGTGGTCTGGAATTTTTGGCTTCAATTTTCTCAGAACATGCTCTTCATCTTCTTCTTCAGCAACAGTCTCAGACACTGGGGCCTTATTCTTATCAGCAGCTGGTATACTCCTGGTATTCCTCTTAGGTGCAGTCTTGGGCTTGGAGGCAGCTTTGGGTGCTTCTTTGGGCTTTGATGTTGCAGCCCCTGACCTGATAGCATCACTCATAAGCTTCTGTGCCTTAGGTGGTGGTGCAACAACCTCTTCTTCCATCATGGAAGCCTTTCCAATCACTCTGGCCATGGTCTTCTTGACCGTTTCCTTCCTTTTCTTTCCTTCTGCAGCAGGCTCTTTGGGTTGAGATTCCAAAGATGCTTGAGAGGATGCTCTGGCCTTAGACATTGGTTGTCTTCCTGCTGGCCTTTTGATCTTCATCCCTGGCTTAACTACAGCTGAGCTGTACTCCTTCTTAACCACTTTCTTCTTTGATGTGGCCTCATCCTTAGTGGCCACATAGTCTTCATCCTCAGACTCTGAAGTTTTCTTCTTGCTTGCTCTAGTGGCAGCCTTTGGCAAATTGCTTGGGGTGCTCCTGCTACCATCATCTGAGCTGCTAGAGGGACTAGTGCTCTCACTCATGTGAACCTGCTCCTCTGACTTGTTCTGGCTGTCACTCTGGCCAGACATGTTGCAAACACTAACTGCAGACCCTGTGAATAGATTGTATATGAGATAGAGTGGATGAGCATCACAAAATACAGAGATTTTTGCAAAAGAATGAGTTAAAAACTTAGTTTTAGTTCTCCATAGAAAGCATTTCGGATCAACCGATTTGCAAACTCAGTGATACCGAAGCAGCTGTTGGAACCTAAACTAGTGAACTCGATCAGACCAAGTCACAGTTCAGTGGCACCGAGACTGCTAGGGTTTCACAAAGTCCTGAACTCGGTCACACCGATTTGCAATTCTCGGTAAGAATGAGAACCACATGTGCAATGGCCTTGGCCGAATCGGTGGAACCGAGTTCTGCAACCCGGTGGGTCCGAGATGGTTTCGGCAGAAACCTAACCCTAAATTTTCGATTCAACTCTAATCTACGGAGTGTTTTGACTGGATAGAAGTGTTTCAATCATGGTAAAAATCATAATGAACACAATGTGCTAGGAATCGGACGGGGATAGCACTGTGATCGAGTCCATACCCTAGTTCGGTGATGAACTCGCTACGGCGGCAACGGCGGGGAAGAATTCCGTTGACAGCGGCGGAGACCAGCGACAGGAGGCGGTTGGCGACGAGGAGGACGATCTGGAGACCCAGGAGGCAGAGCGAGCTATGCGCGGGCGAAGGGGTTTCGGAGAAATTTCCAAAATTTTGCCCGTGAGTATATATAGCCCGACCCTATCGGTGTGACCGAGTGGAACAACTCGGTGGCACCGAGATGCATAACTATTGACGGTTACAGCAACTCGGTGTAACCAAAAAGTTCAAATCGGTTGCACCGAGATTGAAAACCTAGATCGACTTAGTGATCTCGGTATGACCGAAATGGAGGAATCGGTCAGACCGAAACACACAAAGAAGTTTTGGAAGTTTAAGTCTATGACGAATCGGGGACTCCGAGTGCTCCTCACACAGAGTGGTTCGAATCTGACTTGATCAAATTTTGTGATGTAGCATGAATAGAGTTTGAGACGAGAAAAGCATAGATAGGTAGATAGGGTTCTTAGGCATTCTTGTCCATCCACTTGGCAAAAGAAAAGAAAACCAATCAATCAAAACAACAAGTGGATGTCCTCGAGTGAGTAAAATATGCAATCAACATGCTCACACAATAAAATGGCAATTGAAATATGTGGCAAAGCATGCAGAACCAATTCTGGCATCTATCAAAGAATTTGCAATGACTAGGTCATCTATATATGAGTATATTGACTTAGGAGTCAAATGAGAACATTTGATCATAGGTCATACTCATCGTTTAAGCACAAGTGGGGTTACCACTTTTACATAAAGCATTGTTGTGTTCACACCATTAGAGTTGCTTTAGCTCAATTCTTAGAGTAAAGCTCCCCCTAGATGTGAGATCCCCCCTAAGAGGGATGAACTAACCTTGGGTTTTGTCGATGATGACTTCATGTAGATGTTGAAGATGTGGATGCTCAATGTTGATGTAGATCATTTGGAGCTATCCATTGGAGTGAGTTGCACTTTCAATACCTACACGGGTTAGTCCCACAAGGAACAAACAAGGATATCCATAGACATAGAGTGATGCACACACAAGATGATGTCTATGAAAGCTTTTAGGTTACCTTGTCCCTTGTCTTACCAACAAGAGGGTTTGTGACTCCTTGAACTAGTGCAAGATGTGGAAGTTGATTGCACTTGTTATTGTCAAGATGATAAGAGTGAAGTATGTTGGCGGAGTCACCCTCATGAACTCTCTAGTTCTTCTTCTTCGGGATCCACACCATCTTGATGGGAATCCTCGGTGTTGTTGTACTTGATGAAGTGGAACTTGAAGTGGTCTTGGGAACCCACTTGACCAAGGCCTTAGGAGCTTCTTCAAATGCATCAATTTCCTCTTGAAGCTTGTCCTTGCCTTTTTGCTTGTGGTCTTGTGGTGGAAGATCATCTTGAGCTTGTGTCCCTTTGAGAGAAGTAGGATCATACTTCTCTTGTTGAGGAAAAAACTTCGTCTTGGGGTATTGATCTTCTTCCCACTCAACTTCATTGACATTGAACTTTCGTTCAAAACCAACACCTTGATTCTTCCGGTGCCTTCCTTGCTTGCATACAATTTCCTCGAATTGCTTAATTCCGGCAAGGCTCTTGTAAACACCTTTCTCTATAATTCCCTTCAATAAGCTATTTTCTTGCTCAAGTGTAACTTGGCTAAGAGACTCATTAGTGGAATCAAGAGAACTACTAGAAGCAACAATATTGGATTTAGCATGATTATTGTTACTACTAGAGGAAGAATCTTTCTTGTTCTTGTTACTAGACTTGACTTGAGGCATGTAAGTGGATAAGAGTAAATGCTTGGCAATGTAAGAAGAACTTTTCTTATGAAGATCATCATTGATTGCTTTTAAGAACTCATGCTCGTGCTCAAGATTGAGCTTTTCAAAGCGCAGTTTCTCATGAGTCCTTAAAAGTTCTCGATGATCTCCTAAGATAGTTTCATGAGCTAACTTAAGAGTGTTTAGTTCTTTAGTTAGAGACTCAATCTTCTCCTTATCATTGTCATTCGTTTCATTATAGTATTCATCACTATAGTTGTCAACAAGTAACTCATCATCACCTAACAATTCATCTTCATCACTACTGAAATCAACATACTCGGGGTGTGATACCTTTGGGCCTTTAGCCATGAAGCATGTTCCAACTCCTTCATTTGGTGAGTCAAATATGTCATAGGAGTTGGTTGTCACAAGTGCTAGACCGGCAGCACCTTCATCTTGAGTATATTCGGAGTCGGAGTGATAGCTTCTCTCGGAGTGGTTGTCGGAGTCGGAGCCGGATACCCATTCACCAACATGAGCTTGGTGTCTTCGTTTTGTGTAGCTCCTTGATGACTTGTCCTTTCTTTCCGAATCCTTGCTTCTCTGTGAGGGTCTTCGTTCATAACAATCATCTCTACTCCTTCTTTCTCTAGATGGTGATTCTTCTCTTCTACTTCTTCTCTTGGGAGAATCTTCTCTTCTCTTGTAGGGGGGCATACACTCATTGGAATAGTGTCCGGGCCTTCCACAATTGTAGCAGTTTTGCTCTCGACTAGAAGATCTTTTGTCATTGTAGGACCTTGATTTGGAGCTTCTCTCTTTGCTCCTACTCTTGTAGAACTTGTTTAAGTTCTTCACCATTAAGCTCAATTCTTCATTGAAGGTTTGTTTCTCACTCGATGATGTGGGGGCTTCACATGAGGCTTTGTAAGCACCACTTGATTTGTTGTGAAGTTCCTCATTATCCTTGAGTGACATCTCATGAGCAACAATTCTTCCGATGACTTCCGTTGGCTTGAGATCTTTGTAATTTGGCATCATTTGGATCAATGTGCACACGGTATCATATTTTCCATCCAAGGCTCTTAGGATGTTCTTGATGATGAATCTATCGGTCATCTCTTCACTCCCTAAGCCGGCAATCTCATTTGTGATAAGAGCGAGCCTAGAGTACATTTCAGCGACACCTTCACCATCCTTCATTTTGAACTTGTCAAGTTGACTTTGAAGCACATCCAACTTGGATTCCTTGACAGAGTCGGTACCTTCATGCATGTCAATCAAAGTATCCCAAATTTCCTTTGCATTCTCAAGACGGCTGATTTTGTTGAATTCTTCATGGCACAATCCGTTGAAGAGGATACCACAAGCTTGAGCATTGTATTGTAGCATCTTCAACTCATCCACGGTAGCTTCACGATTCGGTTCTTTCCCATCAAAGAATTTACCTTGCAAGCCAACACACACAATAGCCCAAACGGCGGGGTTATGTCCAAGAATATGCATTTTCATCTTATGCTTCCGACTAGCAAAATTAGTACCATCAAAGTAAGGACCTCTACGGTGATAATTTCCCTCGCTAGACGCCATATTCTCCTAGGTTGTGAAACCAAGGCTATGACCACCAAAAGCTATGGAAATCAAAGCAAATGGAGACCAAAGCTCTGATACCACTTGTAGGATCGAAAGTATGTCTATAGGGGGGTGATTAGACTACTTGACCAAATAAAAATCTAGCCTTTTCCCAATTTTAGTTCTTGGCAGATTTTAGCTATCTTAGCACAAGTCAAGCAATCTCCACACAATTCAAGCAAGCATGCAAAAGAGTATATGAGCAGCGGAAAGTAAAGCATGCAACTTGCAAGAATGTAAAGGGAAGGGTTTGGAGGATTCAAACACAATTGGAGACACATATGTTTTTGTCGTGGTTCTGATAGGTGGTGCTATCGTACATCCACGTTGATGGAGACTTCAACCCACGGAGGGTAACGGTTGCGCGAGTCCACGGAGGGCTCCACCCACGAAGGGTCCATGAAGAAGCAACCTTGTCTATTCCATCACGGCCGTCGCCCACGAAGGACTTGCCTCACTAGCGGTAGATCTTCACGAAGTAGGCGATCTCCTTGCCCTTACAAACTCCTTGGTTCAAGTCCACAATCTTGTCGGAGGCTCCCAAGTGACACCTAGCCAATCTAGGAGACACCACTCTCCAAGAAGTAACAAATGGTGTGTTGATGATGAACTCCTTGCTCTTGTGCTTCAAATGATAGTCTCCCCAACACTCAACTCTCTCTCACAGGATTTGGATTTGGTGGAAAGAAGATTTGAGTGGAAAGCAACTTGGGGAAGGCTAGAGATCAAGATTCATATGGTTGGAATGGAATATCTTGACCTCAACACAAGTGTAGGTGGTTCTCTCTCAGAAAATGTGTATTGGAAGTGTAGGTATGTTCTGATGGCTCTCTCCACGAATGAAGAGTGGGTGGAGGGGTATGTATAGCCTCCACACAGAATCTAACCGTTACACACAATTTGCCAAACTCGGTGGGACCGAATGGTTAAACTCGGTCGGACCGATTCAGCAAACCTAGTGACCGTTAGGATTTTTGGTGGGACTGAGATGCAACTCGGTAGGACCGATATGGTTAGGGTTAGGGCATAACGTAATATCGGTGTGACCGATTACACAAACTCGGTGGGACCGATTTTGGTAATAAGCTAACTAGAGAGTTGGTCAGGTAAACTCGGTGGGACCGATTCGCTCATCTCGGTGAGACCGAAATGTTACAAAAGGGAAACAGAGAGTTTACATTGCAATCTCGGTGGGACCGATCGCTCATCTCGGTAAGACCGAAACGTTATGAAGGGAAACAGAGAGATTACAATCCCATCTCAGTGAGATCGAGATCCCTATCGGTGAGACCAATTTGCTCAGGGTTTATGGCAGTGGCTATGACATTTGAAACTCGGTGGCGGCGGATAGAAAGAATCGGTGGGGCCGAGTTTGACTTTTGGTTTAGGTCATATGTGGATGTGGGAAGGTAGTTGAGGGTTTTGGAGCATATCACTAAGAACTTTGAGCAAGCAAGCCATTAAGCAACACCTCATCCCTCCTTGATAGTATTGGCTTTTCCTATAGACTCAATGCGATCTTGGATCACTCAAATATAAAATGTAGAGTCTTGATCTTGAAGCTTGAGCCAAACTTTTTGTCCTTCAAATTTTGAGGGATCCACTTTCCTCATCCATGCCATGCCATTCATTGAGCTTTTCCTGAAATATTAGTCTTGGAATAATGTTAGCTCAATGAGCTATATGTTGTTAGGAATTACCAAAACCACCCGGGGATAGTTGCACTTTCATCGCGCCCCGACACGTGGGAGATATAGCCGCATCGTGGGTGTTACAAGTTGGTAATCAGAGCCATCCCCAACTTAGGAGCCCCCTGCTTGATCGAATCATTGACGGTGTTGAGTCTAGAACAAAATGTTTTGAGTCTTAGGATTTTATATATATATATATATATATATATATATATATATATATATATATCAGAGAGTAGGATTCTTTATACTCCTCAGTCCCTTCGTCGCTCTGGTGAGGCCTCCCGACGTAGAGTTTTGATTTTTCTCTCCTCAAATTTCACGAAAAAAATTTAGGATCACGCGGGTATACCGTGCGTGAGGCCGCAAACTGATATGATGTGTTACATGCCAGGTCGGTGTGACTTAGGATCGGGGTCCTGAGAATCCGACACCTGGAGGTTCCATTTGCCAGAACAACTACAACCAAGGCCAAGTCTACAGCGGTCGGACGACTGTCCGAGACCTGACGTCTGACACTCCCCAGCGGCTGGACGACTGCCAACCACTGGATATCCGAGGCCACTGAACCAGAGACAAAACATCAGAAGTCAGACCTCCTCCGGACGACCGAACGATCGCAAGCGACCAGACGAACGACACCTGTTGGACGTCCGACACTGCCTGTCTGTGCATAGTGTCACGGGCCGAGGCCCATGTACACCTTCGTCCCTTAGACAATATATACTCCTTCTCCCCCAACGGTTTAGGGTTAGCAAATATGATAGCTCATTTGTATGTGAGCTTTGCTCCTTACCTCTACTCTTGAGAGAGAGAGAGAGAGAGAAAGAGAGAGAGGGAGGGAGAGAGACCACTCCATTGGAGTTCAACACCTCCTTTGGAGAAGATCCCATAGGGGAATCAAGACCCCTTCTTGGTAAGATCCTTCTAGGATTCAAGCCCCCCATCACCTTTGGATTTGGGATGAACTTCACCATGTATCTTTATCTTTTTTGTTCATGTACCTTGTGGATCTTGTGTGTTTGATTGTCTAGTGGATGTGTGATTGGACTTTTTCTTGAGTGTTTCCCCATGTTATTTCTCTCCGTTCATCCCCGTGTTCATCATGTTTTCATGCATGTTCTTCGCGGGAATCCACTCCAATCATGAAAGATTGGCTGAAATCGGGTCTAGCACCGTATCACTTCATTGTAGAGGAACAAGTGTAATCATATCTCAAGCATAGGGTCGAATCACGGGTTCCGGCAAACCCTTGAGGTTCGAACTCTGGGTGCGCGCGAAATTCTTTCCCTCCTACCGATCTACGCCCTAGTTCGCTAAGGTCTCACGGATGAACTCGACGCACTCACAACACAAAGACAGAAGGTTTATACTGGTTCGGGCCACCGATGTGGTGTAATACCCTACTCCAGTGCGGTGGTGGTGGATTGCCTCTTGGGCTGATGATGAACAATACAAGGGGAAGAACGGCCTCCTGAGGTTGAGTTGTTCTTGTGCTTGGTGTGCCAAGGGTTGGCCTTTTATCCGGTCCTATCTCCTCCTTCCATCTCTCCCTCTTTCTCTAGGTGGTGGCTAGTCCTACTTATATAGGCCCTGGTCCTCTCCCCAAATATTGAGCGGGAAGGGAGCCAACAACGGCGGCCAATTTGAAAGGGGACAACTAGTACAAGCTATCCTGACAAAAGGTGGTCTTCGCCTGCCAAAGGTTCTGGTGGTGACGCCGTCCTGGGCTCCATGGTGACCTCCGTCCTGCCGTCCTTCTAGTCTTGGTCTTATTGCACCGATATGGAAACCTTTGCCTGATGCCTCGGTACTCCGCGCCTGCACTTGCCTCCTTAGCACCAAAGAGGAAACAAGGACGCTGCGCACGCTGGCGCCCGCCTGGCGCCCGCCTGGTGTCGATCGTCATGGCTCACGTCACAAGAGCCTCGCGAGGTTCGCCCCGCCTTGATATCTCCACTCCTCACGAGGCAGCCTGGTGAGGCCGCTCCTGAGGAGGTCTTGCATCATCTTCGTCGCAAGGCTTGTCCCCTCGCGAGGGTCTTGAATGCCTTGTTGATGATGATGGGCCATACAGACCTGCCAGCACAGCCACGCCATGGGCCACAGGTAGGCAAGTCTGGGGACCCCCGTTCCCAGAATGCCGACAGTAGCCCCCAGGCCCAACGCGCGCTCGTGCTTGGCTTCGAGGCGAAGCCAAAGGATCAAGCGCGGAGCGCCGCGGGCCCCAAAAGCCCGCGGTCTTGGTTGACGTGTGGCAGTTGATTGGGCGTGGGCGTCTCTGCTTCCCCATGCTGCCTCGGCAACTGCCCGACTTGACAAAAAGGCTGGCGCGGACAATGCTTGCCTTCGTTGCTTATTCCTTGCCTTGCTCCAGATCCCCTTTCTCGCTTCTCGCTGCCGGAACTTCCAGATCCGCTTCAACTTCGCTCCGCATCAGCGACCAATGGCGCTGCGCAAGGTCAAGTCCTCCTCGGTGCCGGCTTGGTTCGAGCCAGCCCTTGATGCGCCCAATGTCACGGAGAAGAACCTTGCCGCCACGCGCTTGATGACGGCGGGGGCGAGCAACGACAAGGGGAAGACGGAGCTCCGGCTTGCCTCTGACATGCCGAAGCCTGAGGGAAGCACCTTCTTCCCTTTCTTCTCAAGAAGCATCGCCGCCGGGTTGGTCCCCCTCTCTCTGATTTCTTTTATAAGGTCCTCGACCACTACGGGTTGGAGGCATTGCACCTCCATCCCAACTCTATCCTCCTCCTGTCCATCTTCGCCTACTATTGCGAGGCGTACCTGGGCGTGATGCCGTCCGTGGCGCTTCTACGCCACTTCTTCTTCCTTCGCGTCAGCGATGGACATGTCTCCGGGTGCGCCAACTTCGTCGCATCCGGCAAGGCCAACTCAATATCGAGCACCGGGAAGAGAGCCGACAACATTCGGGCCAAATGGGTCATGATGGACGCTAAGTGCGCCCACCCGCGCCTCGTACTACCAACAAAGGCGCCCCAGTTTGACAAGGGGTGGCCTCGTGCGGAGCTTACTGACGAGCGGTCATCGTCGGTGCTGGAGCAGATGGAGACCGATTTGAAGCCGGGCAATGCGAAGGCGGCCAAGGTGACTGGGGTTATGCTCCCGAGGGAATTCTTGACGCTGCGCGTTGCTCCACTCCAGGCACGCACGTGCCCCTTGTGGAAGCTTGGAGATGAAGCGGACAAGGTTCGTCTGAGCCCGGTGGCCCTACCTGATGACGAGCTGACTGCGGTTCTACGTCTCTTGGTTGGGGACAACCAAGCGTACCCGCTAAGCGCCTTTCTTCCTTTGTTCCATCGCAAGGACTGGGAGAAATTCGTTGCTTCCAGGCCGACCTTTGACACGCGCGGGCTGGTGCCGCCGGCGCTCGCCGGGGCCTCCACAACGCCGAAGCCGGTGGAGGTGCCTTTTGACGAGTCTCGCGAGGAGGAATAGGAGGAGGAGGGCTCGGAGGAGATCCCCGAGGAAATGGGGGAGAATTCCCCCTTGAGCAAGGCCGACATCCTCCGCGCCCTACCAGACAACGCTGATGTCATCACCCGCCAGGAGGTGAGGAAGCTGCCCCTCATCCTGACAAGGGGTAGATCATCGCTAGTCTCTCGAGATGCTACCTCCGACGTGGTACCGCTTGGGGCCGACTCCGGCCCTTCTACCGCACCGCCTTCTGCCGCCGGAGCCCGCGCACCCACTTCTCAGGCCCCGACGCTTTCAGGCTCTCACCAAGCGGAGGGTGGACTATGTCGTGGTGGATCAGTAAGTGCTTCGAGCTTCGTCTTGTTCCTGCTCTCCCTCACTCTCTCCCGTGCTCATCCCCTCCTCTACCGCCCTCTCTCTCCCGCGACCGAACGCTGCCACCACCGCCGCTCGTCGTTGCCGCGGCCACATCCACCCCCTCGCCCCGCGTCGTTCCCACGAGCTCAGCGACATCGTCCTAATCATCTCCACTGAGTCAAACGAGCCGAGATGCGCCATAGCGTCGTCATCACCACCGTCTTCCACCTCAGGAGCCGATCACCGCCACCGTCCATTCACCGCCGACAGGACGTCCTCGAGCTCATCGTATGCCCATCGGACCCCTTGTGAGCTCCTCTCTGTTTTGCATCCATCCCCGTGCTCGAGTTCGTGTCGCAGCTGCTACCCCGCGAGCTCCCGTGCCATCATTCACCATTGTCGTTGCACGCGTAGGCTCCGAGCTCCTCCGCATGTAGTAGTTACCCTGGCGTGCTCCTGGTGATCCCAGGAACCTGTGGAGCCTCTCGTCTGCTCACGCCGTGCTCCGTAGCCCTGTCCCCATGCATGCCCGAACTCCGGCCACCATCGCGAGCTTGCCTCAAGTGAGCTCGGGCCACCTCAGCCCCTGCCGTTTGCACAGATGGATGCGGGCGAGTCCCGGCTCCACGTAGATGCCCTCGTCCGCCCTTTTGGTCATTGGAGATGCAAACCCGAACGTCTCTGGCATCTCTGGCTTCGCCGGTGACGAGCTGCGGGTCAATTGCAGTGGGTTTGACCCCAGTTGACCAGGGTTTGACTGGCCTGAGCCTATGCGAGGTGGGCCCATGCCCCTGTTTGTTTAGCATTAGGATTTGATTAGTGTTAACTAATTTATTTAGTTAGATGTGCCACTGACATGCAGGCCCCACGGGTCATGTTTGACCTCGGCCGGCCCTTTGACATACTGACGCAGAGCTGAAGTCACTCTGACGTCATAAAGCTTTTCTGGAATTTAAAATAAATCAGAAATGATTTATAAATTTCAGAAAATGTTTAAAACTTCAAAAATTCATAGAAATTCAACCGTAGCACAGACTGAAATAATTTATATATGAAAAATTATAAGAAAAATCCAATCTATCCATGTGTACCATTTCCATGCATGTTAGAACAACTTATGGCGTCTGTTTAGGACAAATCAAATAAATGGCATTTGCATATCCACATATGGAGTTTGAATTTGAATCTTGGATTCAAACCAACTTCATTTTAATTGTTGCTAGTTGCATTAGCTCAAACGACAGCATATTGCCATGTCATGATCATGCATCATATTGTTGCATTGCATTGATTGTATTCCTTCTTTCTTGCCAGTATTGGTCCCCTCTCAGTAGACGTGGTTCCGACGATGAGATCGATGACATCGATGAAGAACTATACTATCTTCAGAAGTTCCACGCAAGAAAAAAAACCCCTTCTTCATTCCGATACAATCCCACTCTCTCACTCTTGCTCTCTTTTACTGTATTAGAACAACAACGATTCATCTGTTACACGTTGTGGTAGTTGAACCCCTTTCCTCTGCATGACTTGTCATTGCCACAGTAAATAGATGAAACCCACTAGCATGAGTAGGAGTTGTTTGAGCCCTGATGTCCCTACTCATTCATGCTTGTTTGTCATGCCTACTATTGCTTAGAGCTGAGTCAGGTTTGATCATAGGGGTTGAATTGGAGGTGTGTGAACATGTCCTACTATTGAGAGCTAAGTGTGTGAACACGATTTGTAAAGGTATCGATGAGAGGCCATGTAGGAGTACATGGTGGGTTGTTTCATTGGAACCATCCCTAAGAACTAAGATCTTTATGTGTGATTTAAGATCAGCTACTATCACGCATTGGGCCCTGAAATATGACCCCGCTCAACTTATTAACCCCCCTTGTCCTCTGTCCAGGAGTTGCAAGTAGTTTCTGGTGTTTGTGGTATGTTGGAGGCCGTGCGTAGCACTGACCCAAGGGGTGGGCTGTGATGCGGTAGGCACGTGGCCCGGTGTACCAAGTCGCCCGTTTGGTGACCCGGGAACCCTGCACACATCGTTTGGGGTCATAGTGGAAACCTTGACCGGACTCCTTGCGGATGGAACCTGAATAGGCGATAAACCTGAACTAGGGACTTGTGTGGTTAGTCAGGTCGTGGTCTACACCCACATTGGCTTTCGCTTCAAGTCTGCCGAGCACACGTCGTGTGCAGACGCTAAGTGGTGGAAACATGTGTGAAGAAGTACATCCCTGCAGGGTCATAAATGGTCTATTCGAATAGCCGTGTCCGCGGTAATGGACTACTTGGTTGCTTATATAGTTCATAGACATGTGAAAGTGGATACTCTAAAATACGCAAGATAAGCGTGAGTACTATGGATGTTCTTCTCGTAGGGAGACGGGAGCGGATCCGTAGTGGTGTATTGATATGGTGAATATGTGGACTCATGTGCGCCACCTCCAAAGAGTTACCAGCAGTCGTAGTACAGGATAGCCACTGAGTCAAAGTTGGCTTGCTGCAGTTAATCTCCACCATCCCCTTTGTTGATACTGATGCATATGTAGCTAGTTCTGATGTAAGTCTTGCTTGGTACATTTGTACTCATGTTTGCTTAATTTATGTTTTTGCAGAGAGACTTCAGTCTCACTAGTAGTTCTGCGTGGACTTCGACATTTAGCTTGTTACCTCAGCTACGATCATGTACCCTTTGGAGGGTCTTGTACATAGATAGCCTTACTAGCCTTCTCTCTTTTCAGATGTCTGTACTCAGACATATTTGTGCTTGTTGCTTGTATGACTTGAATGTTGGGTCATCAGACCTATGTTTGTAATATCTGGCTCTTCGGAGCCTAATGAATAAATACTTTGAGACATAGAGTTTTGTTGTGATGCCATGTTGTATTTGCACATAACGAGCATATTGTGTGTATGTTATTGAAATGCTTGGTATGTGTGGGATCCGACAACCTAGTTGTTTATTCTTTGTAGCCTCTCTTATGGGGAAATGTCTCCTAGTGCTTCCACTGAGCCATGGTAGCTTGCTACTGCTCCGGAACACTTAGGCTGGCCGGCATGTGCCCTTCTTCGTTCCTATGTCTGTCCCTTCAGGGAAATGTCACGTGTTGTTCCTTCAAGTCCTTGTATATTGCTACGACTTGGGTTCACATGTTGATGACCGACACGTTCGTTGCTGGGTCATGTATGCCTGTCCCTGTAAGTTAGTGCCACCTTGGGTTTACGACCAGACATGTCGGCCCGAGTTCTCTGTCATATGGATGCTAGCACCACTATCATATACATGAGCCAAAAGGCGCAAATGGTCTCAGGCCAGGTAAGGTGGCACCGGTGGGGATACCGTGCGTGAGGCCGCAAAGTGATATGATGTGTTACATGCTAGATCCTTGTGGCTTAGGATCGGGTTCCTGACACTCATCATCATCCTCGCTAGGAGGCTCCTTCCCCTTATGTTCGGTGTTTAGCTTACCGGCCTGTTTAAAGACCCAACAATTTCTGTTAGTATGATTGGCAGGCTTGTCAGGGGTGCCATGAATATGGCAAGGCCAATCGAGTATTTTGTCCAAACTGGACGGATTATCTTTGTTTCCTTTTAATGACTTCTTCCGCTAACTGGGTTTAGTACCACTAAATCCGGCATTGACCGCCGTGTGTTCGGTATCTTCATTGTTGCTTCGACGCTTGTGTTTGTTGTGTTGTGGCCTACCGTTGCCATCTCTAGCTTCAGAGGTGCCAGGGTCGCTGGTGCTGTTGCTTCTACGAGCTAGCCAGCTATCTTCTCCCGCACAAAAGCGGGTCATGAGTGTAGTAAGAGCTGCCATGGACTTTGGTTTTTCTTGGACGAGGTGTCAGGCAAGCCATTCGTCATGGACGATGTGTTTAAAGGCTGCAAGGGCTTCAGTGTCCGAACAATCGACAATTTGGTTCTTTTTAATTAAGAACCTAGTCCAGAGTTTTCGTGCTGACTCTCCGGGCTGGTGGACTATATGACCAAGGTCATCAGCGTCCAGAGGCCGGACATACGTACCGTGGAAGTTGTCTCTAAAGGCATCTTCCAAATCTTCCCAGCTCCAATGGAGTTCTTTGGGAGGCTGTTTAACCAGTGCCGCGCTGGCCTTTTCAGTTTTAAGGGGAGATATTTGATGGCATGTAGATCGTCACCGCGAGCCATGCGGATATCGAGAAGGAAATCTTCAATCCATACCGCCGGATCCGTCGTGCCATCGTATGATTCGATATTTACGTGTTTAAACCCCTCTCGGAACTGGTGCTGCATTACCTCATCGGTGAAGCATAGGGGGTGTGCGGCGCCTCTGTATCGGGTAACATCACGACGGAGTTCGGATGACGTCCGTATGCGGTTTTCGCCCCGGGTGAGGTTGTGCCTATCACGCCAGGCCTGATGGTCATCTTCTCGTGTTGGGGCACGCCCCCTTGATCCATAGATTGATCTAGCTTGGCCTGCTCTAATGTCCAAGTCTTGTCGTAGGTCGTAGGTGTATCCTGAAGCTGTTGTCTCCCTGCCGTAGTGTTCGGCATAGGTGGCCGCTTTATCTCGCCCACGCGGTGGCCGGTCTGGTTCATCAGCGTGGTCATGTTTTGATGGTAGTGGCTCGAGGGCCTCATTATCAAATTGTGGTAGTAGCCGACGCTTCAGATAACTCTTTGTTGGGCATTGGAACCATATTCTTCGGCAGCTAGGACCTGGGTCCATCTGTTGTTGAGTGTATCCTGTTTGTCTTGGAGCTTTTGTCGCTTCTTTCTTAGACTTCTCGCAGTGGCGATTAGCTGGAGCTTAAAGTGTTCCTGCTCGAGGGGTTCCTCTGGCATGATGAAGTCTTTCTCGCTGAGGCTAACATCATCCTCAGAGATCGGTAGATAGTTACTATCCTCTGAGTCCCCATTTCCGACAGGATTGTCGGGGTTAACTTGCCCCTCCTCCCAATCATCATGTTCGGATGTGGGCTCGACGGGGGCTTCGCGGTCTTCGGTGTTCTCCAGAGTATTATTGTCTCCGGTGCCGGTATTGCTGTCCTTTTGCCGATGCGATTTTGAGCGGCGTCGCTGGCGTCGATGCTTCGGTGGTGCCTCAACAGGTTTGTCCACAACCGGATCCTTCCTGCTTCGCCGTCATCCTCTTTGGGTGTATCCACCATATACACGTCGTATGTGGAGGTGGCCGTCCATCATCCGGTAAATGGTGGGTCTTGGTCTTTTTTGTCTCCGGCATCGTCGTCCATGCCGTCGATGTCTTCAGAGGTGTAATGCAGCATGTCGATTAAGTCCTCGACGGTGGCTATAAAGTGGGTGGTGGGTCGGACGTAAAATTCCCTGCTCTTAGCCCCTAATCCGGGTTGGGCGTAGTTCGGAGGTGATCCCTCTGTAATGGCGAGGAGTCGCATTAAGTCCAGAGCCTCGTTTAAGAGAGAGGATTGGATGGGGAAACGAGAGTCCGCGGAGCCAGCCAGGGGAAAAGCCTCATGGCCATGCTTACTTGGCATGGACTTCGAGAGTTTGGAGCTAGAGTCAGGGGCAAGTCTGTCCTTCTAATGATAGGGGGAACCCAGTCTGACTCCGGGCTTGCCGAGGACACAACCGCCTCCGGACCTCCGCTAGTGAGCTTCATAGCAAAGGGTCCGGCGGGCTCCAAACTCTCATCTTTGGACTCGGCAGTTTGCTCCAGATCTAAGGCCAGAGCGGTGGTTAGGGCCGTGAACTCTTAGAAGATCAAGTCTCCTCGGATATCAGCGACATAATTCAGCTTCCCAAAACTGATCTGAGGACCAAGGGCGTAGCTGTCGATATGTTCAAAGTGGTCAATTGAGTTGGCACGCAGAGCGAAGCCGCCGAACACGAAAATCTGACTGGGGAGGAGAGTTTTCCCCGAAATAGCATCGTTGTTGATGATCGAACGAGCCATTGAACCTTCTGTCGAGAAAGTGGAACTCTTAATGAAAGCACCAATGTCTGTGTCAAAACCGGCCGATCTTGGGTAGGGGGTCCCGAACTGTGCATCTGATGATCGAAGGTAACAATAGACAAGGGGACACGATGTTTACCCAGGTTCGGGCTGTCGGCGTTCTGGGAACGGGGCTCCCCAGACTTGCCTGCCTGCGGCCTGCGGCGTGGCTCGAAGGGAGGCCCAGCACGGCCCATCTTCACCAACACAAACCAGACGACACGAAGCCTCCTCAGGCACGGCCTCGTCAGGCTGGCTCACGAGGAGGCGGAGAGATCAAGGCGGGGTACCTCACGAGGTGCCCGTGACGCAAGCCATGACGACCGAGGGCGCCAGGCGGGTGCCAGCCCGCACAGTTTCCTCCTTCCCTCTTTGGTGCAAGGGGGGCAAGCGCAGCCGCGGAGTACCGAGGCATCAGGCAAAGGTTGCCATTTCGGTGCAACGAGACCAAGACCAGGAGGACTACGAGACGGAGGTCACCGTGGAGCCCAAGACGGCGTCATCACTAAAGCTTTGCGCAGGCGAAGACTACTTTTGTTAGAATAGCTAGTACTAGCTGTCCCCTTTCAAATTAGCCCGCCATTGTCGGCTCCCTTCCCGCTCGATATTTGGGAAGAGGACCAGGGCCCCTATAAATAGGACCAGCCACCCGCTAGACAGGGGAGAGGACGGACGGAGAAAGAGAGAGAGAGAGAGAGAGAGAGAGAGAGAGAGAGAGAGAGAGAGAGAGAAAGGTGACTGAGCTCCTCCCAGCAGTTCATCACCCAGCCAAGAATAGACCCTCGCGAGGCTGTTCTTCCTTGTATTGTTCATCATCATCAGCCCAAGAGGCAATCCACCACAACACATACTGGAGTAGGGTATTACACCACAATGGTGGCCCAAACCAGTATAAACCCTGTGTCTCTTGTGTTGTTCTTTCCTTATTTTAGATCCTAGCAAGGCGGAGGGGTGCAGGTAGGTAGGAGACGAAAGCTCCGCGCGCACCCCACTGTTTGAACCTCAAGGGTCTGCCGGAACCCGAAATCCAACATTTGGCGCGCCAGGTAGGGGTGCGCCGGGATTCGTCTTCCACCACCCCGTTCTCCTCCGACCAACACGCCCATGTCTGACGCTCGTCAGGCCCGCGCCGAGCGCTGGGCCGCACTCATTTCCCGCATCGCCTAGACGGCCCCTGTCGGCGGGCGTCCTCACCATTCCACATCACCTGCCGTCAATGCCGCCACCGGCCCGGCGGGGGACGAGCGGCAAGCATCGTCCCAGCATATGTCCGTGCGGCAAGGCGGCCGCACCGCAACTCCCTCGCTCACCCCAGCTGGTTCTTCGTCCCGCGCGCTCCGCGCGCCCATGGAGCCTCGCAACCTCTCCCCCGCCCATCGCGCTGCACCAACACCCCCGGTCATCGCGGCCCTCTTGGGAGGCTCGCAGGCGCCGCCTACAAGTCACCACGTCTAGCCGTTCATCCGCCAGGTCAACGCCGCTTCCACGCGGCAGGGGGCTCCCCTGGACTGGGCGGCACCCGAGACCAGCCTGACCTTCAGCTCGGAGGACCACCCCTCCAACTCGGCCTACTCGGGTGCGCTCCCCATGCTGTGCACCCCCACCATCTGCTAGGTGGCCGTCACCAGGACCCTCATTGATGGCGGCGCGGGCCTCAGCATGCTCTCGGTCGAGGCCTTCAACCTCCTCTGCATACCCCTGGAATGACTGCAACCCAGCCGGCCCTTCTCAGGCGTTGGGGGCGAGTCGTCCAGCTCCTTGGGACAGATCCGGCTCCCAGTAACCTTCGGCACCTACGACAACTTCCGCACGGAGCTGGTCGACTTCGACATCGCCCCCATCGGCCTCCCCTACAACGCCATCCTCGGCTACCCAGCGCTGGCCCAGTTCATGGTCGCGACGCACCCGGCGTACAACCTCATGAAGATGCCTGAGAGCAGCAGTGTCCTCACTGTGCACGGGGACACCGGAGACGCGCTGCGGGCACTCAAGCTCGCCTTCAAGACGGTGGCGTCGGCACAGCCCGCCGACTTGGAGACCCCCGGGCCCAAGGGGGCTGCACCCGCCAAGAAGAAACAGTTGTTCACCCAAGACAAGGAAAAAACCAAGCAGATACCCGTCGATGAGGACGGGTCCACCAACGCCACCTTCACCATAGGCGCCCACCTCGAACCCGAGCAGGAGAAGGCCCTCGTCGGGTTCCTGCGCGCAAACAAGAAGGTATTCGCTTGGGAGCCTGACCAGTTGGCAGGGATCCCTAGGGGTGTAATCGAGCATCACCTCAACGTATGCCCCAATGTGCGCCCTGTGAAGCAGAAGGCCAGGCGGCAGTCCACAGAAAAGCAGGCCTTCATCGTCCAAGAGACCCGCAAATTAGAAGCCGCAGGGGTCATTCGCGAGGTCCGATACCCGGATTGGTTGGCCAACCCTGTCGTTGTGCCAAAGAAGGGAGGGAAGGAGCGCATGTGTGTCGACTTCACCAACCTCAACAAAGCATGCCCGCAAGATCCGTTCCCGCTCCCCCGCATCGACCAGATCGTCGATTCCACTGCGGAATGCGACCTGTTATGCTTCTTGGATGCATTCTCTGGGTATCACCAGATCAAGATGGCGGTAGAAGACGTCGAGAAGACAGCCTTCCTAACCCCGTGTGGAGTGTACTGCTACACATGCATGCCATTTGGGCTGCGTAACGCAGGGGCGACCTTCCAGCGGCTGATGCACATCACCTTGGGCCCGCAGCTCGGGAAGAATGTTGAGGCTTACGTCGATGACATTGTGGTAAAGTCTCGGGAGGCCAGGACCTTGATACAAGACTTGGAGGAAACCTTCGCGAGCCTCAACGCAGTGAACCTACGGCTCAACCCAGAGAAGTGTGTGTTCGGAGTCCCCTCGGGCAAGCTCTTGGGTTTCCTCGTGTCCTACCGAGGCATCGAGGCTAACCCGGAGAAGGTCAAGGTGGTGGAAGACATGAGCCCGCCAAAGACCCTCAGAGAAATGCAGAAGCTCACGGGGCGCGTGACCGTGCAAGGGCGCTTCATCTCCAAGTTGGGGGAACGAGCACTGCCTTTCTTCCAGCTAATGAAGAAAAAGGGGCCCTTCGAGTGGACTGAAGAGGCCGACAAGGCGTTCCAGGATCTCAAGAGATACCTGACCAGCCCACCGGTCATGGTGGCTCCGCGCCCTCAAGAGCCCCTGGTGCTTTACCTCGCCGCCACTCCCTACTCCGCCAGCGCAGCCTTGGTGGCAGTCAGAGAGGAGCGCCGAATCAAAACCACGGTAGCAGCCCGGGACAAGGCATAACAGGGACAAGGAAGGCCCGCAGAAACTACCACCGCGGCTGAGGAGGATCAGCCGCCGCAGAGGGGCGCACCGGAGGCGGAAGGGGCCCCTCTCCCAGATGGCCAGTCTCAGGAGGCCTCATTGCCTCAAGAGGCGCCATGGTCTCCGAAGGGAGCCACCAGCACTGACACACCCCACCTCGTTGAGCACCCAGTGTACTTCGTCAACACGGTGTTGCGGGATGCAAGGGAGCGGTACCCCATGCCTCAGAAACTCCTCCTCGCGCTACTGGTGGCCTCGCGCAAGCTGCGGCACTATTTGCAGGGTCACCCCATTAAAGTCGTCTCATCATACCCCCTGGAGAGAGTGCTTAGGAGCCCTAATTCAGCTGGAAGGGTCGCTGAGTGGAACATAGAACTGCAAGTGTTTCAGCTCGAATTCAGCACGACCAGAGTCATCAAAGGAGCAGTGTTGGCGGATTTTGTGGCAGAATGGACGGAGGCGCCAGGCCTCAAGGCCGGCGAGGATCGGTCCCTGTCCCCAGGAAGTGAAGCGCCAGAAGGTTGGGTCATGTACTTCGATGGGGCGTTCTCCAGGCATGGCGCTGGGGCTGGGGCGGTGCTTATATCGCCCACTCAGGACAAGCTCTACTACGCCATGCAGCTCTGCTTCCAGCAAGGTGAAAAGGTCTCCAACAACATAGCGGAGTATGAAGGTTTAATAGCGGGCTTGAAGGCCGCGGCTGCCCTGGGGGTGAAACGCCTCACCATCAAGGGCGACTCGCAGCTCCTTATCAATTTCTCCAACAAGGTGTACGAGCCGAAGGATGAGCACATGGAAGCCTACCTAGCGGAGGTCTGCAGGATGGAGAAGTAGTTCTGGGGGTTGGAGTTGCATCATGTGCCCCGTGGCACCAACCAGGAGGCCGACAACATCGCCAAACGGGCGTCCAGGCGGTTACCTCAGGAGCCTGGCGTTTTCGAGGAGCGGCTCTTCAAGCCCTCAGCCCTGCCGTCATTGTCGAACACAACTCAGCCCCGGGAGGAGCTCCCCCAGCCACCTGCCTCAGGGGCTTCGGCCTGTGGCCCGGCCTCAGGAGCACGCCTGCTCCTGACGATGGAACCTCAGGAGGGATGTTGGATCACGGAGCTCCGGAGTTACCTAACGCAAGGGGCCCTGCCGGAGAAGGAGGAAGTGGAGCGAGTGGCACGCCAAGCCATGGCATACTGCATCAAGGATGGAGTGCTCTACCGGAAGAGGCCAAACGATGTATCCCTGCGCTGCATCTCCAGGGAGCAAGGGAAGGAACTGCTGGAAGATATACACGGCGGAGACTGTGGACATCATTCATCATCACGGACCCTCGTCGGCAAGGCGTTCCGCAGTGGGTTTTATTGGCCCACCGTGCTCAATGACACCGTCGAACTAGTGAAAGCTTGTGAGGCCTGCCAGTTCCACGCCAAGCAGATCCATCAGCCAGCAGGAGGCTTGCAGACTATACCCCTTTCATGGCCATTCGCAGTCTAGGGGATGGACATTTTGGGCCCGTTTCCTCGGGCGCACGGGGGCTACCGCTACCTCTACGTCGCCGTGGACAAGTTCCCAAAGTGGGCTGAAGTAGAGGCTGTCCGCACCATTCCCGTGGGTTCTGCGGTCAAGTTCATCAAGGGCATCGTGAGCCGGTTCGGGGTGTCGAATCGCATCATCACGGACAACGGTTCGCAGTTCACCAGTAACCTCTGCAAAACATACTGTGCTAACCTTGGAACGCAGATATGCTACGCTTCGGTGGCGCACCCCCGAAGCAACGGCCAGGCCGAGCGAGCCAACGTGGAGGGCCAGAGGGGCCTCAAGACCAGGACGTTCAAGAAGAAGCTGGAGGCCTGCGGCAGAGGTTGGTACGACGAGCTTCAGTCCGTGTTCTGGTCCATCCGCACAACCGTGACCATGCCGACTGGAGAGACCCCGTTCTTCTTGGTCTACGGAGCCGAAGCAGTCGTCCCTCACGAGGTCAGATGTCGCTCCGCGTAGGTCCTGGCGTTCGCCGAGGCGTAGCAGGACGCCATGCGGGGGATGGACCTCGTGCTGGGGGAGGAACGTCGCCGAGAAGCCAAGCTACGAGCGGCGAGGTACCAACAAGCACTGCGGCGATATCACTCCCGCAACATCCGCCCCAGAACTCTCGAGGTAGGAGACCTCGTGCTCAGGCGGGATCTCTCCAGGGAGGGGCTACGCAAGCTCTCTCCCATGTGGGAGGGCCCGTTCAAAGTTGTTCATGTTTCCAGGCCCGGCTCCGCGCGCTTGGAGACTCAGGAGGGGGTGCTAGTCCAGAACGCATGGAACATCCAGCACCTCCAGAGGTTCTACCCCTAAAAAGGCCAGGAGCCTGTGAAGAAGGCAAATGCCTGTGAAGCTATCGCGTTTTGGAAAAGGCCCGGAGCCTGTGAAGAAGGCGAATGCCTGTGAAGCTATCACATTTTGGAAAAGGCCCGGAGCCTGTGAAGAAGGCGAATGCCTGTGAAGCTATCGCGTTTTGGAAAAGGCCCGAAGCCTGTGAAGAAGGCGAATGCCTGTGAAGCTATCGCGTTTTGGAAAAGGCCCGGAGCCTGTGAAGAAGGCGAATGCCTGTGAAGCTATCGCGTTTTGGAAAAGGCCCGGAGCCTGTGAAGAAGGAGAATGCCTGTGAAGCTATCGCGTTTTGGAAAAGGCCCGGAGCCTGTGAAGAAGGCCAACGCCTGTGAAGCTCGCCGCCCGTGACACTCTCATGTAATAATGAGTTGGGGTTGTACACGCCCCGGAGTCTCAGGAGCACCGGCCTCAGGCCCTGGGCTCCCTCCCACGCCCAATGGCAGCACTTAGCTCCGCGCTGGTGAGAAGACGTCGAAGACTAGATTAGGTGCCGGACGCGGCTTTTCATTTGCTTTCCGCAGTTGGCTCGTTCCTTCTCATTCGAAGTTTTATTGAAGTTGTTGTCGTCTTTGGCTTGTGGTTCTCCGAGTTTTTGCTCTCCTACCTAGATTTCTCTTGTGCAAGGCCTCGCGAGGGGGGCAGCCGAGCGCCCTCGCGAGTGTTCCTACCCTGGTCATTCAAAGGGTTCGCGACCTGGGCCCATCACAGGAGCACCCCTCCAGTCCGTGCCCCACGGGCACCGCGATACAAACAAAGGGCCTGGGTCGGTCGCCCCCACGGCTGGGGCTGGGAATTATCCACGTGCGGGCACGTAGACGGAATGTACAATAACAAAAGCAAAACAATGATTAACAACAATAACCCAAACACGCCCCCACAGGGCTCCACGCTACTGTCTTTGTTATGCAGGAAAAAGGAAAAGAAAGGACAAATCTGGTGCAGCGCGCCTCACACCGGCCCACAGGGAATGTCCGAGCTGCCTCCGGAGCTCAGGCGGACTGCCTCTCGCGCTTCACCAGGGCGCGACAGCGGGCGGACACGTTGCCACCTCCCAAGCAAATACGATGGCGTGGAGGCTGACCGCGGCCACCGCTAGAAGAGTCACCGCCTAAAGAAGAACCGGAGAAGCTTGAGGAACCCCGAGCGCCGCCAGCCACGCGAGCGCTGCCCTCTCTATCATCGCCGGAGCTGGGTTCCCAGCCGCGGTCATCACCCTCGGAGCAACACCCTGCGCGGTGACCATCTTCCCCAAACACCCTCACGTAGAGGGTGGCATCGCCGTCGAACTTGAAGTGTAGGGTGCACCGACGGCTCAGGCCACGCGCGCGGGCAAACGTCTGCCAACCGCGGGCAAGGGACAGGCTCCCGGCCGCGGAGACCTCCAGTGGGACCCATGAGGCCCGGCTGCAGCAGCCGTCGGCCTAGAGCCAGAGGCCGCACGGGGCGCCGGACGGGAGCTCGCCAAGGAGGAAGCGAGGAAGTGGAAGTCGGGTGCTAGTCGGCTCCGCTGACCACACGACGAACTCCGGCAACACTTCAGCAGCGCGAGAGCGCGGCCTAGGGGGACGCGCAGCCGGAGCGCGCCCCCGGCCATGGCAATCAGCCCGTCGCTGTACTGAAGATCGCCTCCGCGGCCGCGGGGATCCACCATGGTGGCCACGGGATGTTTGCGAGGGTGCCCTCGGCCGTGCTTGGGCGGGGAAGAGGCGTGCTCAACCTGGCGAGCCTTCCCCTTCTCTGTGGCCGAGAACCTCCTCAACGGGGCCATGAAGAAAAAGGAGAAGCAAGGGGGGACGAACTGGAAGGGCGCGCGCCGGTCCATACTTATAGCTGGCGATGGCCAACCAACGGCCCCCGCGGTCGCAGGTAATTATGACCCGCTTTTCATGCAGGGACTTGTCCAATCCGTGCAGTTACCGAGGCGCCATGGGGAAGTGGAGGCGCCCACGTCCGATCAACCGCCACACGGCGCCCAAGGCCGCAGGCTGTTAGGGCCCGCGGTGCTTGGCTCTTGCCCTTCCGCCTCCCTGCACGGCCAAGTCCGGGCACGCCTTGGGCCCGGGGGCTACTGTCGGCGTTCTGGGAACGGGGGTCCCCAGACTTGCCTGCCTGCGGCCTGCGGCGTGGCTCGAAGGGAGGCCCAGCACGGCCCATCTTCACCAACACAAACCCAAGACCCTCGCGAGGGGCCAAGCCTAGCGGGGCGGACGACACGAAGCCTCCTCAGGCACTGCCTCATCAGGCTAGCTCACGAGGAGGCAGAGAGATCAAGGCGGGGTACCTCACAAGGTGCCCGTGACGCAAGCCATGACGACCGAGGGCGCCAGGCGGGTGCCAGCCCGTGCAGTGTCCTCCTTCCCTCTTTGGTGCAAGGGGGGCAAGCGCAGCCGCGGAGTACCGAGGCATCAGGCAAAGGTTGCCATTTCGGTGCAACGAGACCAAGACGAGGAGGACTACGAGACGGAGGTCACCGTGGAGCCCAAGACGGTGTCATCACCAGAGCTTTGCGCAGGCGAAGACTACTTTTGTCAGGATAGCTAGTACTAGCTGTCCCCTTTCAAATTAGCCCGCCATTGTTGGCTCCCTTCCCGCTCGATATTTGGGAAGAGGACCAGGGCCCCTATAAATAATACCAGCCACCCGCTAGACAGGGGAGAGGACGGACGGAGAAAGAGAGAGAGAGAGAGAGAGAGAGAGAGAGAGAGAGAGAGAAAGGTGACTGAGCTCCTCCCAGTAGTTCATCGCCCAGCCAAGAACAGACCCTCGCGAGGCTTTTCTTCCTTGTATTGTTCATCATCATCATCCCAAGAGGCAATCCACCACGCCACACACTGGAGTAGGGTATTACACCACAACGGTGGCCCGAACCAGTATAAACCATGTGTCTCTTGTGTTTTTATTTCCTTAGTTTAGATCCTAGCAAGGCGGAGGGGTGCAGGTAGGTAGGAGACGAAAGCTCCACGCGCACCCCAGTGTTCGAACCTCAAGGGTCTGCCGGAACCCGAAATCCGACACGGGCCCTCTTAATGGAGGTAATACCCTACTTCCAGCTTGATTGACTTTGATGAGTATAGGGGTTACAAGAGTCGATCTACCTCGAGATCGTAATGGCTAAACCCTAGTTGTCTGGCCTATGTAAATTCTGATAGCCTCTGCGGACTAAAACCCTCCGGTTTATATAGACACCAGAGGGGCCTAGGGTTGTATAGAGGCGGTTTACAGAGAAGGGAAACTATACATCCGGACGTCAAGCTTGCCATCCATGGAAAGGAGAGTCCCATCCGGACATTGGGGAAGACCTTCTACCTTGTATCTTCACGACCCATCAGTCTGGCTCACAATACACCGGCCGGACTCTCGAGGACCCCTTAGTCCAGGACTCCCTCAGCAGGGACCCCATGAGGCTCCAGGTGCCCGCGCTTCCTCCGAAGACACTGCGCACGGTGCTCGAGGTCCTGACAGGCAACCCGGCACCAGCCACTCTTCCGGAGGAGGGCTACCTCATGTACTATTGCTCGAATAAGGAGGAGTTCATGAGGCAGATGCCCCTTGTTGATGAGTGTGGGCTGGGCCGGCTGGCCTTGAAGGGTCCCGCAAGAACCCCATCCTCGTGGTCCCTCTGTGTGCCATCCTCATAGCACGCACCCTAGAGGTGGATGTAGGGGGGCAAGCGCCGCCGAGGGCCGCTGGGGCGGCTGCTGAAGAGATGACGCAACCCGACGCTCCTGAGATGGCAACCCCCGAGGCTCTGGTGACCTGTCCTAAGGGGGCGGGCGGAGAGCTGGCACGATCCGAGGCTCCCGAGGTCGCCGCCCCCGAAACTCAGACAAGCAGTCTTGAGGTGGAGGCTGGGGAGCTGCCGTAGTCCGATGCTCCTGAGGTCGCCACCTCAGGAGCCCCACCGGATGCCCTAGACGCTGACGGTCGTGCCCAGGGCTTCGGCCAGCTTCGCCTGAACCTCGAGGCACTCTGCAAAAGGTAAGGGGCTCCAAGCTGAAGTGGTGACACCTACCGGCCGCTGAAGCAGAGGAAGTACATAGCCATAGACGAATGAGTACATTATCTTCGCGATTTCTTGTGTGCTGCATCCTTTCTTGAAAATGGCTCTTCAGGGTCCCTTCGGCTGCAGCTGTGAGGCCTCCCGAGGCTTGGCCTCCACTAGTCCTTAGCTCGCTCCTGGTCTCAAGCCCCCCACGTTTGACCATGGTGCGAGGCACTGGGCCTGTCCAAGATGCGGAGGCGCCGATGGGGGCTCTTGATCATGCTTTCCTAGTGTCCTTCCTTCATAACCCGGCCTGGCGTGCAGAAGGCGTGCCAAGGGCTCCTCCATTAGTCATCACTGGTGGCTGGGCAACCCCAGCACTGGCTTCATCTTCGGGTAGCAAGGTCGCGCCACCCAGCACCTCCGCCGAGGCCTGAAAGATGGCGGGGAGGGCACCGGCCTCCAGCCCCCTGCCAGGAGCATACTGGCCACCTCAAGCTTCCCCAACCACCCCCAGCACGGAGGATGGACTTGGTCGTGCGTTGGAGCTCGCGCGTGGGCGCGATGTCATATGCCATGAGCTCTTCCAAGAGGCAATGGGTGCGCTGAGCCGGTTCGGAGAAGAGCTTGTTGATGTCGATGCTCGCCTTGAGATGGAGGACCTTCGCCTGGCGCACGAGTGGCACCAGTTGAAGGTAGCCATCAACCTTGGGCATCTTCAGCATGAGCGCGCCAACGCAAAGGCCGCGGTGTCCCTTGTGACCTAACGAGAGGCTTGTGCCCAGGCCTTGGAGGAGGCTAGAGCGGCCGAAATCGGTGTGAGGCTGCCAAGGAGCGTGAGTGGGAGCTCCAGGCCTCGAATGTTGCCCTTGAGCAGCAGATTGAAGTGCACAAGGACATCTTGGCCGCGTCACCGGGGGGGGGGAGCACCTTACGAACAGAAGGAGACCCGGAAACGCGAGGAGGCACTAGCGCTGGAGGCCTTGGAGCGCAGCCTAGAGCTTGAGTGGCTAGAGGTGAGGGAGCGCCAGGTGGCCACGGCTAAGGACGTTATCACTGCGCGGGAAGCCAAGATCTAGGAGGAGGTCAATCGGAGGGTGGCGAAGGCTTGGGCGGATCTTGCCGACGAGTACAGCCTGAAGCTAGAGCTCCTGGAAGCCGAGGTTAAGGGCAGGATCGCCGCCCGTAAGGCAAAGCTGAACGAGGTAGAGCAGCACGAGAGGGCCGCCAAGGCAGCTCAGGCTTTGGCCCATGCTGACTTGGCCTCCACATGCACCGCCATTCTCTCACTCCAGCAGCATATCGATGGCGTCGCATCCCTCGCGAAGAAGAACGCGGATCAGGCGTGCTGCCAGTAGACGCTACAGCGTGAGCATGCTTATATGCTCCAGACCCTCAGGGTGAGGGCCAACCGAGCCTTGAGCACCATCTGCGAGGAGAGCGCCCCTCACCCGCACGAGGAAGATTACGCCGGCCACCTCCACTTCTTCACCGAGGGCGTGACGCGCCTGGAGGACTAGGTCACGAGAGCTCGCGAGCTCGTTGAGGAGAGGGGCCGGGGCCTCCATGGGCACGCATTCTCACGCGTCTTCAGTGACCTGCAGAACCTCGACCCGTACTTCGATTTTGAGGCCGCCATAGCCATCGTGCCCGGGGTTATCCGGGATAGCCTGGCGTACTGGGTGGAGGATCATGTGGATGCCCTGGTCACATAGTTCGCCCCCGAGGACGACGCGGCGGTGATCATGGTGGATGAAGATGGCGTGGATGGCGACGATGAAGAGGACATCGGTGGCAACATGGGTAGGGTGGAGGAAGGCGACTAGGACGGTACTTGAGGTAGCGCGTCCAGTTAGGCCTACGTTCCTTTGCCTTGACCTGTACACAAAAACTCAGACACAGTCCCGCAGGGCATGAGATCATTTTGGAGGGGGAGCCCCTTGTAATGTATAAACCAATGTCCTATCTTTTTATAGTAGGACTTGAAATGTGCTATCGCGAGCTTGTGAGCCCCCGAGTAGGGTTGTTGTTGAGACTTATCTTGATTTTAGCGGGCCTTGAGCAGGTCCTGAGGTCGCGGACCTGCCTTCCTGCTAAGGTGAGCTCTTAGGGGTTCACGAGGTTTTAGGTCTCCTGAGGGGCCTGCTGGCTTGCCCAAGAGAGCCTCTCGAGGAACGAATGCTGGACCACGACAGGGTATGTGCGCGCTGATCCTGCGGTGATTGCATCCTTGGCCCGGGGGGCCTTGCCGTTGGCCGGGCCAACCCGAGCATGCTTGTTATGCCATACCACGCCCAGCCCCCACTCACGAGGCGCTCGCAAGGGGGTAGCAGGTGTGAGCCCCTCAGAAAACATGCAACCAGAAAGTGAGGAACCGACACAAATCAAGAGAAAATCCCCCCCATTTTTTGATAAACATGAAGAACTTCAAATCTCAGTCCAAAAGGCGACAATTCGAGTTACAGAAGAAGGGACGAAAGCAAGCAGCCGCGTCCGACACCTAGCTAGTCTTCTTGTCTTCTCACCAGTGCGGAGCTAAGTGCGTTCACTGGATGTGAGCATAGTGATTGGGGCATAGTGTCAACTGGCAGTGCAGAGCATGGTGCTTCCACTTGGACATGGGAGGGAGCACCCGTGAGGCCCGAGGGCGGTACTCAGGAGACTCCGAGGCGTGTACAGCCCCACTCATTATTACGTGAGAGTGTCACGAGCGAAGACCTTCACAGGCATGAGCCTTTCTTCATGTCGCCTGACGAGGGCCTTGCCCCGCACCTCCCCCGACCACCGTTGGGGCGTCCGGAAACTAGGACGAGACCAACGGGCAAGGGGGGACACGGGCGGCGCCCTCGGCGACCGCTAGCCCTCTGCTGGGGGAAGGGATCGCCGACACCTTCCCCGGCAGAGGACCTACCTCCGTGCAACGCCTTTCTCCATGCGGCACGGGGGAGGGCCTGGCTCCGGGCCCCTCCCGCATAGCCCTAGTGTGCCTCTCCTGCCAGGGGCGGAGCAATCTCCCTGGGGTCTCTGGCCACTGGTGTGGCCTGGTTCACCTGCGGTCCATGGTTAGCGTAAGCATGCTCCTGAGATACTGGTTGTTCCCAACGGTTAGTGTTGTTGAAGGGGTCGGTGAAGCTTCCTAGTGCCTCATGTAAAGCCTCAGCCTCTTGTGTCCCTTCTGCCCAGCCTGGTACGGGGAACGAGCCGAGGCCTTCCCCTAGCGTGTACTCCCGGTCCGTCATGGTGGGTACGTAGGCATCCGAAGCCGCCGCGCTAGGGCCGTCGCCTGGGTTCCCATGTCGTGGGCCGCCAGGCCCGGCGACTGGCCCTGATGGCCGTGGTGTGGCACCCCATCGTGGCCCTGCTGGGGACCGCGAGATCTTGCCTCGCCTGGGGGCGGCGTGGTCGTGGTAGGACGAGCGGCTCTGCGGGCCATGTTGACGCTGTCCAATTACCAGGCGCACCGAGGGGCACGCGCTCCCGCCACAACCTGAGGCGTGGGTAGGGAGCAGAAGGGTGCCACACCTCTATAGGCGGCGTCAAGCAGCTCGGGGACCCATACCAGCAGGGCATCGCGTCCACCCTCCGGCAACCTGCAACGCAGCAGCTCTCGTGCTCCGATCAACATGGCTCGCATGTTTGCCTGCTCCCGATGGGGTGTGGTGTTGTCGCCGCAGTGTAGCCTGATGATCGTGTGGTGGCACGCGTATGCCACGGCACGGGGGCGGACGGCGCCGACCTGCATCGCCCGTGTCCGGCGTTGTTGGGTGGTGCGCGGGCCGCCTGAGTGGAGGTCTTCTTGGGCGGATGGCATTGCTCGGACGGGCCAAGCAACCCAGTGCTCCACATGAGCCCTCGAATTGTCACCATCGGAGCTGTGGGGCGATGGCGGGCCGACTGGAAGAAGAGAGGCTCTGACGTACCCCTACTTGGCGCGCCAAATGTCGGATTCGGGGTTCCCTAAACCCTTGATAGGTTCGAACACTAGGGTGCATGCGAAGAACTCATCCTCCCCAGTCTGCCTACCCACTGATCCCACGGCCTAGCTCGACGAATCGAATGGACAACATACACAACAATTTACCCAGGTTCGGGCCACCTTGCGGTGTAAAACCCTACTCATGATTTTTGGTGGATTGCCTCGAGGGGCCATGGATGAACTAGTACAATGGTCGAACAGCCTCAAGAGGTGAGGTGTTCTAGTGCTCGATGAGCTGGTGAGCTGGTCAGGGTGGAGTGGATGCGGTCCTCCCCTCTCTCTCCCTTTCTTTGGTGGTGGCTAGGTCCTATTTATAGTGGCCTCGGTCCTCTTCCTAAATCAAAGGCGGGAAGGGATCCCACAACGGCCAAATTCAAGGGGAGACAACTAGTACATGCTATCCTGACAAAAGTAGTCTTTGCTTGCAAAAGCTCCTGGTCGTGATTCTGCGGTGGGCTCCGTGATGACCACCGTCCTGCAGTCCTGGCCGTCTTGGTCTTGTTGCACTGGAATGGAAACCTTTAGCTGATCCTTTGGCACTCCGTACCTACACTTGCCTCCTTAGCACCAAAGAGGAGACTGGTACACTACACCCGCTGGCACCCGCGTGGCCTTGGTTGTCATGGCTCACGTCATATGAACCTCACGAGGTGCACTTTGCATAGATATTTTCACTCCTCAGGAGCCAGCCTAGGGAGGTCGTCCCCTAGGGAGGCCTTGGTGTCGTCCACTTCGCGAGGCTTGGCTCCTCGCAAGGGTCTTGAGTTATTGATGTTGAAGCCGGTCCATACCGGGCCGCCGACAGAGCCACGTTGTGGGCCGCCGGAAGGCAAGTCTGGGTACCCCCGATCCCATAACGCCGACAGCAGCCATGGCTTGCCAGAATGTATAGTCTTCTTGCTCATTGGTAATGTCTTCAGCATCTGTTAACCTCCGGGCCAAGGGGAGCATGATTTGAGAACCCTCTTCCTCAAAGTTTTAGTTCTGGAGTACCAGATGAGCTGGCGCCTCGAAGACTGGCCTGGAAAATCACCATCTCTAGGCTGGCTGATGGGATTGGTGGGGCCAATGACACTGGTTGCTCGACAAGCACTGACGACAAGCCAATGTTGTGTGCCACATCTACATCCATTTTGGAGGGCTCAGACTAGTTGATAGAGGTCCTCTCCTCCGTTGCATGGACCCGTTGGAAGTCCCCGTCAGTTCGCTGAAGGTTCTCTATGGCGTCAATCTTTGTGGCCTCCTCAGCGGCAGCCTTGGCAATGCTGGCTATCTCCACGAGCTCGTCACCCCCGCAGGAGAAGTTGGGGCTGAAAACCAAAATACAAGAAAGAAAGAAAGAAAGAAAGAACAAGGTTCAAATCACATATAGAAACCAAGGAAATTTCATATCGAAATAACTCTATGGCAAGAGGATTACCCAAGTGTACTTCTTGCGAGGGGGCATCCTCTTATCGGGCAACATGCATTGCTGGCACATGGCCCTCGACCTCCATCGTCGGAGAGGCGCCGGTATGAACAAAGTTGTCAGCGAAGGCCCTTGCCGGAGAAGCTTCCCCCGGAATGATGTTGATGAGAACCCTTGGCGAGACCTGCTCCTTGGCGCTCCTCGCCTTGGTCCTCCCCTCCCATCTTCTTGTCCTCCACAGAATGATGAACCTCAGTATCAGTAGCAGCCATCTGGGATGGCGGCACATCCTGGAGCAGGGGGCTATCCTGGGGGGGCTGGTGGCTGATGTATCAGCCGCCGGCATTTCCTGCCCGGCCCTTGATGGCGAACCATGACCCACCGATGGCTTGGCCCGCTTTACCTGTTGGACAACCGACTCCTCATCCCTGAAACAACAGAAGAACAAAATCAAAATCAACAAAAGGGATGAACTGAGGCATGACAGGAAGAGGCAGGAAATCGCTTACTCTTCATCACGAGATTCGAGGAGGATGCTCATTTTGTACTGGGGTGGCGGTGGAGACTCCCTCGCTCTCTTGATAGCTAACAACGGTGATCTTGATGGGAGAAAGATCTCATCCTCAGCAGCAAGTTCTTCCTGGGAAGATGGCGGCTTGAGCTTGGCCTGCCGTGCACGCTGCCGACGTATCAACTCCTGCTCCCCAGTCTTGATGGTGGATTTCCTCGGCATAGAAGCGAGCCGGGGCGGAGGACTACCCACGCGCTCTTGGCTGCTCCTATTGTGGAGACGCCGCGGTGGCTCCGACACCTAGAGTTCCTCCTCCTCAAGTTTTCCGGCTATCACCGTCTCGGCAACCTAATCTACGGCAAGCTCCTCATGCCCATCCTCAGCAGGCTCCTCATCGTCATCATCGTCTTCCTCCTCTTCTTCCTCTTCCTCATCATATCTAGTAGCCCTAGCGAGGTCTACGTCCCTCGCAGCTTCCGATCTACGGGCCTCTGCATCCTACAGGCAATGTATGCCTGCTCTTCTATCATGGTGGCCTTGATGAGGTCATCCTCCTCTTGTTTGACCTTCTCATTTGGCTTGGAGGCCCATTTTGCCTCATCTGCCAGCTTGTGCCGCTTCCACCTTTCCTTAACCCCTGCAACGAAACAGTCTGGCATCCACGCCAAAATGACACTCCTCTCTAAGTTAATGTGTAGCAGCACGACCGTAGCCGGCAAGTGGAAAGTGCCCAACTTGTGGAACAACTGCTGGCAAAGCCAGGAGTGGCCCAGCATTGTCAAATTGCAGCCGCGACCTGGATACAGCCGTATCTTGTCCCCGGCATTCTGGTACAACAAAGTTGGCCTGTCTCCCTGTTGTAGTGAGACCGGCATCCCGCGGGTGGGCAATCTTGTTCAGGATTGGGTGGAGCTTCTTCTCGCTGGCACCATACTTCTGAAAACCATCGCCACGATCAATTCTATCTGTCCATGGCAAGAAGAATGTCGGGATGTTCTCCTTTTGTATCTAGCACCAGGTTCTCCTCCATTCCTCCCACTTGCCATGGAGCTGCCCAGGGATGTAGTCCCTCTGATCCTTCCTTCCCCTCAGGAACCATGCCGCGCTCCCAGACAGCGCCTTGTCTTCAACTCGAGGGATGAAGAAATGGTTGAACCGATCTACATTGGGCATCACCCCAATGAAGTTTTCGCAAAAATGTGCAAAGACTGCAATGCACATCATGGTGTTGGGGGTGAAATCGAGCTACCGAAATCCATAGGTGGACATCAACTCACAGAAGAAGTCTGAGTACGACAGTGACAATGCACAATTAAAGTACGCACATAAGAAGGGGTAGGAGTTTATTGGAACCATAGGGTTGAAGGGGAGAACTTTGGAGGCTCCATGGTTGTTGGTCTCCTTCCCCCAGATATACGCATAGCTTTCGATCAAGGTATTGCCAGAGAAGGTTGACAGTGAGAAGATGATGTTTTCTTGCCGTCGTTTCTCCAACTCCTCTAGCTCCCTCTTCTTCTGCTCCGCCTTGGGGTCGAGCGGTTTGGCCGCCTTCTTTCCCTTTATCGTGGCTAACTTGGGCGCCATCCTGTGCTCAAGAAGGAGGAAGGCTTGGGGTCAAAACGGATTGATGATGGCGGTGGTGCCTGTGGCGAATGCGGTTACTGGCGAAAGGAAGAAGATGAAGCAGGGAAGGGTGAGGGTGAATGAGCAGCGCCCCTTCACGGTTACCTTTTATGGGGAATACACAAAGGGGCTGGCTCTTCGCCGCCTCCCCCAGCCACGCACCTCACAGGCACACCACAACGGGTAACTGCAGCAACACCCACGCTCCCACGTCCCGCGACTAATGTGCAAATTGGACATGCTCGGTAGGAACCATCATGATTACAGATCACCACAAAAGATTATGTCAGTTATCCTTGGCGACATGTGTCCGTGCACATTTCTGGGCCTAGCCCAATGATGCCTCGAATGGGCGTATGGACCAGGCCGGTGGCTCATGTCGGTGCACTAAGAATGAGATCCTTAGCGCCCTAGACGTGTGCACGGACGGTGGCACCATTCCTGGTAAGGGGCCTTGGCGGGGACAAGAACTAGACTAGAGAAGCCACTCTTCACGAGATCAAGAAGCGCATTAAGAAGACTCAAGCTTGAGACAAGGCACAATATTCATGACAGAAGCAACCAACCCCCGGCAAAACTGAGTCGACAAGTTGCGACCCAGCAATCCCCTTAGGCATGGACTTGCTGCCAAATGCTAGCGCTCCACCTCTTTGGCGAGCTGGTCGCTGGTCAGTGAAGTGTCGAGCCCGTAGGTGATTAGTTGGAGGCAAGCCATATGTGCCAACTTGTTGGGAAGGAGGATTTCCTTTATTGACACCCATCCTAATGGTGTGTCAAGCTAATAAGAGGTAGGTGGATAAGCGGTGCATCACCCTTGCCGGGATTCAGCCTCCACATGACACCTAGCAGCGCATTTAATGCACTTTTGTCCTAACTAGCAGAGTTAGGTATGATAGATCTACATTAGTCTAATCACCCTGTAATTATCTTCCACTGTGGTTACCCCTTAAGCAATAAAAGGAGGGCCAGGGCAACCTTTATAGGGGTTCGAACCCTTGCAATTCACACGCATAGAAACTGCAGCAGTAGCTCTCTCCTATCGACTTGCCGGGGGAGAGTGCTCCATGTACTTCTTCCACATCCACCCAATACACCAAAGCAGGAGTAGGATTTTACGCGTCTCAGCGGGCCGAACCTGGGTAAAATCATGGCGGCTCATATTGGGGTTGCTGTTCGCGCCAACTGACCCCCTGTCGAACCAGCAAAGGGGCTGCCCTACCCCATAGATCGCCGGCTCCATGCCGGGACGAGGGCAGAAGCCCGAGTCCACTGAGAGGAGCTACGCCAAGTCAACTTTATTGCGGATGGTAAGCCGTACTTACTGCAAAATATCTTTGGTGGTATGCTACTTCTTGAGCTTGTGTTGGTTTTTCCCTTGAAGAGAAAAGGGTGATGCAACAAAGTACAGAAAAGTATTTCTCTCAATTAAGAACCAAGGTATCAATCCAGTAGGAGATACACGCAAGTCTCCAATCTATGCACCTGCACAAACAATCAAACACTTGCACCCAATGCGATAAAGGGTTTCCAATCCTTTCACAGTCACTTGCAAAGGGGATATCTGATAGAGATAGATATAAAAGATTACTAAAACGTAATAAAAAGTAAATAAATTGCAGCAAGGTATTTTTGGTTTATAGATCTAAAAATATATGATGGAAAATAGACTCGGGGGCCATAGGTTTCACTAGAGGCTTATCTCTTGAAGGAAAATAATAAGGTGGGTGAACAAATCACTGTCGAGCAATTGATAGAAAAGTGCAAAGTTATGACGATATCCAAGGCAATTATTATGAATATAGGCATCACGTCCGTGTCAAGTAGACCGACTCCTGCCTTCATCTACTACTATTACTCCACACATCGACAGCTATCCAACATGCATCTAGAGTATTAAGTTCATAAGAACGGACTAACGCCTTAAGTAAGATGACATGATGTAGAGGGATAAACTCAAGCAATATGATGAAAACCCCATATTTTCACCCTTGATGGCAACAATACAAATACGTGCATCTCTACCCCTACTTTGTCACTGGGTGAGGAGACCGCAAGATTGAAACCAAAACTAAGCACCTCTCCCATTGCAAGAAAAACCTATCTAGTTGGCCAAATAGAACCAATAATTCCAAGAGAAATACAAAGATATCAAATCATGCATATAAGAATTCGGAGAAGATTCAAATAATATTCATAGATAATATGGTCATAAATCCACAATTCATCAATCTCGACAAGCACACCGTAAAAGAAGATTACATCGGATAGATCTCCAAGAACATCGAGGAGATAATTGTATTGAAGATCAAAGAGAGAGAACAAGCCATCTAGCTACTAGCTATGGACCCATAGTTCTGTGGTAAACTACTCATGCTTTATCGGAAGGGCATAGAGTTGATGTAGATGCCCTCCGTGATCGAATCCCCCTCCAGCATGATGCCGGAAAAGGCCCCAAGATGGGATCTCGTTGAAACAGAGGCTTGTGGCGGCGGAAAAGTATTTTGGTGGATGCTTCTGTTGGTTTGGGAATGTTAGGGAATTTATAGGCCAAGAATTAGGGTTGGGGAATCTCGAGGAGTCCACAATCCAGGGGGCGCACCCTGAGGGCTTATGGAGCCCTCGGGACTCTTTTGTCTTCGTCTCCAAGTCCTATGTGTGTCGTCTGGTGCAAGAGAAGTCATCATAAAGTTTTATACCGTTCGGACTCCGTTTGATATTCCTTTTCTATAAAACTCAAAAAAAGGAAAAAAACAAAAAATGTCACTGGGCTCTGGGTTAATAAGTTAGTCCCAAAAATAATATAAAATAGCATAATAATGCATATAAAACATCCAAAATAGATAATATAATAGCATGGAACAATCAAAAATTATAGATACGTTGGAGACACAGCAAGCATCCACAAGCTTAATTCCTGCTCGTCCTCGAGTAGGTAAATGATAAACACATAATTTTTGATCTGGAATGCTACCTAACATATTTATCCATGTAATTTTCTAAATTTATTTACGATGGCATGAATGTTCAGATACATAAGATTCAAAACAAAAGTTTAGTATTGACATAAAAACAATAATACTTCATGCATACTAATAAAACAATCATGTCTTCTCAAAATAACATGGCCAAAGAAAGTTATCCCTTCAAAATCATATAGTCTGGCTATGCTCCATCTTCATCAATGAATGTACTACATCATGCACAACCCCGATGACATGCCAAGCAATTGTTTCATACTTTTGATGTTCTCAAGCTTTTTCAATTTTCACACAATACATGAGGGTGAGCCATGGATATAGCACTATTGGTGGAATAGAATATGGTGGTTGTGGAGAAGACAAAAAGAAGGAGATAGTCTCACATTAATGTGGCACCCCGTCTCAGAGAAACCGGAACGCCCCGTATTCCAGCCCAGAGATTGAGGAAAAGCCTTCTGGAATACGGCACTACTTAGCATAGAACAAATCAGCTCTTTATTCCAACCTGTATGGGTACAAGAGGATTACATCGGCACGGCGACACTACGCCTACCACGGTTTCTCTATGCATGCAGCAGAACCATTCGAAGCAGCGGAACAACGAAGACGGTGGTGAACTCCACTCCGCAGGGACTCTGGCTGGGACGCTTATCCTAGCTCGCAAACAAAGAATCCACGTCAAACAAGCAATCAAATCCGGCTTGACTTGCAAGCTGGCATGACACGCCAGGTTAGTACATTGAATTTACTTGCAAGCTCACAATAACCAGAAGCATTCAAGACAAACAACAGCATGACAATTATAGGTTAACAAGGATTAACATGATATCATCTAAACAACATGGCATGAACAATATGATACCAATATAACAATATAAGCATGGCATGAACATATAAACATGATGATACTAACATGCAACATGATGACACTATCATGCATCAACTTAATCTGCTCGGGGTTACCTCGTAACCATCATATGCATCACTTACCATCCTCGGACATCACAAGATCATCTCAGGATCAAATCAAGCTTGGTATAAACAATGTCGTAGTAATCAATACATGACCACAAGGAGCTTGACCTTTACCCGTGATTCTCGCATAACACCACAAATATCCAACAACCCGGTATCCTCGATACCACGGTGATCATCTCACGATCACATAAAGATCAAACAAATTCTTTCATCATCGAACCGGGGTTGTTATTAAGCACATTATTATTATTAGTGCTAACCCATAGTGTGACCGACTACAAACTGGGCCCATATCCGCGGGCGCGGCTATCGATAGATTTAACACACACTCTGCAGAGGTTAGCACACTGTACCCACACCACGGAACCCATGGCCTCGCACTCCCATTCGGGTGGACCAACGGCGTTCCAACAAAATCGTCCTACTGCCATGACACTCTCCCGGCCACTCCGACTAACTCCCTCTGGGCTAAGTCATGGGTGGCCCCGTGCCTACCGAAGGCATCAACGGCCACCGTCGTGGCAAAATGGTCCCAAACAGGGACATGAGCTCAAAACCAAACATGGGAACACAAGGCTTATGCCGTCCTATCCGGCCAAGGTAGCGCCCATGCATAACCTTCCCTCGTTGGAGCAACCGGCAAGAGGCATGACAATAGACCCAGTTAGGACCCTCCCATAAAGGCAAGTGTGGTTGCACTCGTCTGCTCGATACGATGGGACTATGACTCAGCCAATAGATGTTCAAGTTTGATTACAGTCCGGTCTAACTTGCATATTAATTAGCTAAGTCATATGAAAATAACATGATGCAACTACAATGCATGATACCAACATGAGTTGGGATGTGCAACATAATCTCCAACCATAAATCATATGTCCGAATGAGCATGAAGAAACATGAATAACACAAGCATAACTCTACCATAAGCATAGCATGACCACTAGCATCCAAAATAAATACTATGGCAATAACATAATGATAATACTACCATGCAAGCATTTAACCAACCAAATGCAACGGAGCATGGATAACAACGGTACTCGGAACCGACGATAGTCATGCACCAACATGTACTTCTACCAAGCATGACATACGATAGAAATACTAGCAACTAGTACATGATAACCAGGTGCATAAGAACATATCATGAAAGTGAACACAAATCCATAAGCATCACCGAAACAATGATAACTATATCAAAGCAGTCAGAAATTTATTAAATATTCAAGTTGAAAACCATGGCTACTGCATGGCCATCATGCAAGTGGGTGTTGTGGCTTGCCTGCGGATGAAGAAGGATCCGGGAAGATGTGCGGTGAAGCCGTGGAAAGAATCACCGGAAAGGGTTCTCTCTCGGAGGGGGCTGATTAGGGACAAGGGCAAAATGGTCATTTCTAGTATGTCAAACCATAGTAAAAATAACGGGAACGGAACGGGCGTTGGTTTCACCTCAATCGGAGTCTGAAGCAAAAAGTTACGAGGGGTTTTCTACTAGGGACCCATCTATAAAGAAATATTTTTCAGCCTGGGCTTGAACAGAAAAACTGAAAGCGCATTCCAGGAACTACGCTTTTGGGACAGTTAAAGCGTACTTTTGGCCGAAGCCGCAGGAGTTTACGCTTTCACTCAAACGAAAGCATATAATCCAAACTACGCTTCCACTTACCAGCTAGGCAGCGATGGGGCCGGGGCTTGTCTTGCTGACGTGTGGGTCCCACGGCACGGGGCCTGTCCGGCCGGCTCCGGCCATCTCTAGCAGCGCCCAACCCACCGAAATGCGTTGCGCGGAGAGGTGTATCCATCTAGGAGCTTAGCGCATGCCGAGGAGGATCGAGGCGAGGATGGCTTGGGCTTCGCCGGAGGTGGCCTTCGGCCGGAGATGGGGATCACGGCAAATGGAGCTCCGGCGACTCACTGAAGGGATGGGGAGGAGCATCATAGGTGTGGGGGTCTACTGGTGGTGGTAGAAGGGAGGGGGAGGGCTCGGCTCGCCCCAATTTAGGAGGAGCAAGCCGGCGGCCATGGCGATAGGCAGAGGCAAGGAGGGGCTCCGGAGCTCGGTTAGGTGGTCGGGGAGGGCTAGAGGAGGGAGGGGAGGCTCCTGGATGCTCGGGAGGGGCTCGGAGTGAGCTTATATAGCCGGGGCAAGGCAGTTGGGCTCGGGTACCGCCACGGTGATGTGTCGCCGGCGCTCTGGCACGGGCAGGGTCACGGGAGGCACAGGAAGGTGACGAGGGAGGGAACGGATGAGCCGCAGAGATCACGATGTCGAGGAGAGCTCAGGAACAAGAGAGGGAAGCCGCCACAACACGAATAGAGCCGATCGGCTATAGTTCGCCCGTGGGTGCACGGCGACGAGCGCCAGCGAGGAGGCTTCAGGAGGGGGAAAGAGGTCCAGGGGGACGGCGACGACACGGGAAACATGCTGGACAGGTTCACGCGCGCGAAGACAACGAGCACGAGCAGGGTCGAGGCAAAATGACACTCCGGACGCGGCCATAGCATGCCAAAATGGTGGTCACCACCAGTACTGGCACGATGAGGACACGAGCGGCTGCCATGAGATTTCTGGTGAAAAGTCCCTGCATCACTAAGGCTGGGAGAAGCGATACACCAAGAGGAGGTGCACTAGATCGATGCGATTCTTCCTCTAAAGTTTGCTGCACCAAACTTGGCAGAGCACTGCTGATCAATAGGAAATTCATTGGGTCAAATGGTGTTGGCAGGGATGATTCAATACAGAAAGACAAGAATCCTGGGGTTTTGGAGGAAAAAGATCAAAGATTAATATAGTTGCTTTGCAACTGGCTAAAATGGTCCAGAATGAAGATCATGATGATGCTCTCACATGGAGTATCAACTTAAGCTCAACTTGGGCAGGGCAGAGTTATTTGGACATGTGAAGATGCTGAGATAGGTTTCATACCATCTAGATAAACCAAAATGGTACTTCCTTCACAAACATTTCCACTGACCAGAAAATTGCAAACATTCTACAGGAAAATTGGCTAGATGAAATATGCCCAAATTGGGTGGAAATAGGTTATATGAATAAGAGAAGGCCTAGAAAAATTTACAGCCATAATGGAGCAAGATAAAATATACTTGCTTCACAAACTGAAAATTTGGGCAGAGTAAAAGAATTGAAGATGAGGTCTCATGGAGGCATGACATGAGCTCTACTTTGGTGGAGGGTTATAAGATGATGATATGAAGGACCATGTAAAATTGCAACTCATTTCAATATGCCTGGCTTGTACCTCCTTCAAAAAGTTCCTGTTTGGATAAAAACATTGGAAAATCATAAATAAATAATTACTTGGAAAATGACATTGAATTTTGTCATGTGTCAATGATATGTACATGAAAAGATGTCTAAGAAGTTTGGAGTCAATTGGGCAAAGATAAATAGCACTTGCTTCACAATGTGCCATTTAGGGCAGAATATGAAATGAATTATTTGAGCATGATGATAAACATGGCAATTGAAATATTTTTCCATATGTGAGGAAGATATGGCCCAAACAATTTATGAGAATTGTTTGGGAATTTTAGGAGTGAGGTAAATATTGGTTGCTTCACAACCTAGGCAAAAAGATAATCCTTTAACAGAAAAAGGAATATTCCCAATGAAAAGATTATTGGGATTTGGGCTAGCATGAAAATGGAAAGGTCTAGGAAAGGATTTCGGTATGACAAGCCACTCTAGAAGCAAATAAGAGTTCATCTTCTTCAATTTCCAGACCACACAGCCATGAAGAAAGAAAACTCAGGCAAAAACCTTAGAAAATCAAAAGAAAAAGAAGGGGCCAAAAACCAGGCTGTTACAACTCTTACCCCCTTAAAGAAATCTCATCCTCAAGATTTGGTTGCTCAGGGAATAAATATGAATATACTAACTTAAGGAAAACTTTCCCAACTCGGGTATCCTTTTTCCTTTATTGTTGTTCGCACTAAATTTTTATTTGACTGGCTCTGGGTAGTTTGACTCACTGTATTCACATTCTGACAGATCTTACCTGGCTTGTTCATGATTATACAGGCTCCAATTATTTTCATATCTGCTGCCTTAGCTGAATGTGATAGTTTATCATGACTGCAATATATGCCTGTCTCACAAACCCGAGAGTGATTTCTGATTGTTGTGTCTGCATTGACAACCTTCCATGAAGTGGTGATAAGATTTTTCATGATGAACACCCAAGCTCTGACTCCTTGCGTTGGGTTTCTTCATTGAATGCAGGTACTTTGGGTTCCAAACTGTGAGTTGAGGCATAACTGTTTCCTAACAGATTCATCGCAGAAGTTTCTGAATCATCTTAACTGGCTCCACCTTCTGGAGTATCAGACACGTTCCAAATATTTGGCTGCCGCTTGCCGGGTCTTACATGAAGGGGTACGATCTTATATGATAATATCCACAGACTCGACTGACGGTGGGTCTGACAAACGAAATTTTGTTCATGCCAAGCTATCCTTTGGTGATTCTCATAGTTGAGGGCACATGCTTCCAGACTGTTATTCCACATACTTATCACTCATCTTGGGGACGGTAGGATGTGTGATGATTAATCATAGTTGCCGAGGCCAAACTGTTGAATGGACCCTTAGTCCGACTTGACAGACTCAGAAATTCGATACTGACAATTCTGAGCATATGCTGTTGACTGAGCGGGTTGTCTGGATATGGGTTCCTTACCAAAATTGAGTAGACCCCCTTAGGTGAATATCCATGGTGATCCATACTAACTCAGGCTGGCTGGGTATCTGCACCATGTGGGTCTTGCAACCATTTTCATACCTGCATCACTGGTCTTGCTACTCCATTACTGTTTTTCTTGTCTGGATCCTTGGCTGAAGGAGCAGGGTCATATGGTTTCTCCGTTGACCATGGGTGCAATATTCTGACAGGCGTACTCTTATCCGCATCTTCTGACATGGTAATATTGTTTAACTGGCAGGTTCAGCACCTCTCAAGTTCTGACCATAGGAAAATGATCATCTGAACCATTTGCAAGGCATTGGCAAATAAATTAGTAGCCACCAAAACGGTCTTTACAACTCAGATATGGGACATTACTGGAGTAACTCAACCACGACTCAAGACGGCCGAAAATCAGCTCAGAGTATGAGACTGTGTTGATAAGAAGAACGTGGCAGTTCCCTAAGACGGCCGAAAAGCAGCTCAGATCAAAGGGCCACTGTCACAAAAACAAACTCAACACTTGTACGAGTCGGCCAGAAAACAGCTCAGAACTCGTGACAGTTGTTGAATAGAGAAATATAAAGTCGGCATCCACCCCGGTCGGTCAAAAACAGCTCAGAACCTAGGCGTGGTGCTATTACCAGAGAGAAGTCGACAAGGTTTCATCAGGATCATATTCCAGGTTCACGGGTACTTGTATAGAGCTCAATGTTGTCGTCAATCCTCATAGTCCTTTGTCACACTGAGGTGAATATCTGGCTTCCTTCACATATATCTGAGAATCTGATTCCCGAGGCAAACTTGTGTTCTGACTGATTCATGATTCTAACCAACTGTTGTGGATCTGATTCTTGCACTGCCATCTGTTGTCAATTCACAATGTACTATCTTGCACGGGAAGTCATCCATATATTGTACTGAGGAAGATGGAGGAATCTTGCACTGGAAGCTTTTCTGGTAACTTGTGATGGAAGACTGGGTTGCTTACACCAGAAGCTTCTCATTGTGATATGCGGACCGATTACCACACACACACACACACACACACACACACACACACACACACACACACATATATATATATATATATATCATCTTGATACCTCTGCTGTTGATTACTTGCATGAAACAGGGTTTGCTGGACTATCCTCTTTTCTGAGTATTGAATACATGGCACATTCTTTCTTTCTTCCAGGTATATCATGTTTCATAATCATCCTCAAAGGAGAATCAAACCTTGCATCTAAACCATACCTTTGACTGATAATATACTGTCGAGCTTGCACACAATTTATCTCCTTGCTGATTTGATCATTTCTGCTATGATGAGTGCACACTGAGGGAGACATGATTATCCGTACTATTGTGAGGAGTGCACATTAATGCAAACTTGATATTGACAGTCCATCCAGGATTTCTTTGGCATTCAGACAATGCATTCCCAATTTCACTGTAGTCTGCTGATAATTCCATTCTGTTTAGTCGAGTTTCCAAATATTTGAATTCCTTACTGATTCCTTGGGTCCGGTGTCGGTTGACGAGCGACTTTAATGAGGGAAAAATATGTAACACTGAAGGCCCAAAGAAAAAAGAAAAAGAAATGATAGAAACAATAGCACACCAAGCATACAAATAATAAAATCAAGCAACATCACATATTACTGCTACTCACAACGATAATATGTATGCACACCTATGCACAAAAATCTCAAAGAAATTCTGGTCTTACGGTCTAATATACTATGGCGGTGTGCATGAAAATGAATCCACGTTTGGAAGGAGTTGATGTAGCCAAGGCTACACCAAATGCTGGTTGTACATCGGTTGCGACTGGATGAATACGGAGGCGAGGACGGATTTGGTAATCATGGGGTGGAACACGGAGACCACAACCACATCATCATCAAGCATACGGAAGGGAACCGTACACGTCCAAAGAATTGGATGACAGGGTAGGATAGCGGTGGAAAAGCAAGGCTGGCTGGCATTGCCCTTTTCTGATAACCATGATCAGTAAGGGTTGCCAAAGTGGCGGGATGGATGGCATGATTCGGGATTGAGGCAAGTCCATCACTGAAGCGATGTGGGTGGGTGGCGGAAAAGATATCGCCACGATATCCGAGCATAACTCCTGCAAATGGCGTCTCGAACACTTGGTACCATGGTATCACTCTGCTGGGACAGAGATGACGCTGAACACCGAAAAGCAGGCATGCTGAGAAGGAGGGTGCAGGTAGTGGATCAAAACCGATGCCACCTACACTCACAAGATTAACAGTTAGTGACAAGATAATGAGTCTATTTGCATGCTATGCAACGAACAAGTGCAACAAACCACTGGGCTCTATACTACCGCTTTCTAACGCTCGTGCGGGCTAGGGCGTCCTACAACCAGACTGAGCTCTGATACCAAGCTTGTGGCACCCTGGCTTAGAGATACCGGAACACCCCGTATTCCAGCCCAGAGATCGAGGAGAAGTCTTCTGGAATACAACACTTCTTAGCATAGAACAAATCAACTCTTTATTCCAATCTATATGGGTACAAGGGGATTACATCGGCACGGCGACACTACGCCTGCCACTGTTGCTCTATGCAAGCAGCAGAACCACTTGAAGCAGCGGAATAACGAACAACGAAGACGGTGGTAAACTCCACTCCACAGGGACTTTGGCTGGAACGCTTATCCTAGCTCGCAAACGAAGAATCCACGACAAACAAGCAATCAAATCTGGTTTGACCTGCAAGCTGGCATGACATGCCAGGTCAGTACATTGAATGTACTTGCAAGCTCACAATAACCAGAAGCATTCAAGACAAACAACAGCATGGCAATTATAGGTTAACAAGGATTAACATGATATCATCTAAACAACATGGCATGAACAACATGATACCAATATCACAATATAAGCATGGCATGAACATATAAACATGATGATACTAACATGCAACATGATGACACTATCATGCATCAACTTACTCTGCTCGGGATTACCTCGTAACCATCATATGCATCACTTACCATCCTCAGACATCACATGATCATCACAGGATCAAATCAAGCTTGGTATAAACAATACCGTAGCAATCAATACATGACCACAAGGAGCTTGACCTTTACCCATGATTCTCGCATAACACCACAAATATCCAACAACCTGGTATCCTCGATACCACGGTGATCATCTCACGATCACATAAAGATCAAACAAATTCTTTCATCATCGAATCGGGGTTGTTATTAAGCACATTATTATTATTACTGTTGACCCATAGTGTGACCGACTACAAACTAGGCGCATATCCGCGGGCGTGGCTATCGATAGATATAACACACACTCTACAGAGGTTAGCACACTGTACCCACACCACAGAACCCATGGCCTCGCACTCCCATTCGGGTGGACCAACGGCGTTCCGATAAAACTGTCCTACTGCCATGAAACTCTCCCAGCCACTCCGACTAACTCCCTCTGGGCTAAGTCATGGGTGGCCCCGTTCCAACCAAATGCATCAACGGCCACCGTCGTGGCAAAACGGTCTCAAATGGGGACATGAGCTCAAAACCAAACATGGGCACACAAGGCTTGTGCCGTCCTACCCGGCCAAGGTAGCGCTCGCGCATAACCTTCCCTAGTTGGAGGCACCGGCGAGGGGCATGACAATAGGCCCAATTAGGACCCTCCCATAAAGGCAAGTGTGGTTGCAATCGTCAGCTTGATACAATGGCACTATGACTCAGCCAACAGATGTTCAAGTTCGATTGCAGTCCAGTTTAACTTGCATCTTAATTAGCTGAGTCATATGAAAATAACATGAACCAACTACAACGCATGATACCAACATGTGCATGGATGTGCAACATAATCTCCAACCATAAATCATATGTCCAAATGAGCATGAACAAACATGAATAACACAAGGATAACTCTACCATAAGCATAGCATGACCACTAGCATCAGAAATAAATACCATGGCAATAACATAACGATAATACTACCATGCAAGCATTTAACCAACTAAATGCAACGGAGCATGCATAACAACGGTACTTGGAACCGACGATAGTCATGCACTGAAGGCCATTACCAACATGTACCTTTACCAAGCATGACATATGATAGAAATACTAGCAGCTTTTACATGTTAACCATGTGCATAAAAACATATCATGAAAGTGAACACAAATCCATAAGCATCACCGAAACAACGATAACCGTATCAAAGCAATCAGAAATTTATTAAATATTCAAGTTGAAAACCATGGCTACTGCATGGCCATCATGCAAGTGGGTGTTGTGGCTTGCCTGGGGATGAAGAAGGCTCCGAGAAGATATGCGGTGAAGCCACAGAAAGAAACGCGGGAAAGGGTTGTCTCTCGGAGGGGGCTAATTAGGGACAAGGGAAAAATGGTCATTTCCAGTTGGTCAAATCATAGTGAAAATGATTGGAACGGAACGGGCTCGATGAGACGAAGACGTGGGCGTTGGTTTCACCTCAATCGGAGTCTCGGGCAAAAAGTAACGAGGGGTTTTTACTAGGGACCCATCTATAAAGAAATATTTTTTCAGCCTGCGCCTAAATAGAAAAATCTGAAAGCGCATTCCAGGAACTACGCTTTCGGGACAGTGAAAGCGTACTTTTGGTCGAAGCCGCAGCTGTTTACGCTTTCATTCAAACGACAGCGTATAATCCAAACTACGCTTCCACTTATCCAGCTAGGCACTGATGGGGCCGGGGCTTGTCTCGCTGACGTGCGGGTCCCATGTGGCGGGCCCCGTCACTTATCTACGCTGGCCAAGCGGGGTCAATGATGTGCAACTAACAGGCGGGGCCCACGGCTAGCTGGCAAGGAGGGGTCAACGACTTCATCTTCTTCCCGACGCCGCCCGACAGAGGCAGAGGGAGGTCGTCGGCGCGGGGCTCGTCCGGCCGGCTCCGGCCATCTTTGGCAGCGCCCGACCCACCAAAATCTGCTACACAGAGAGGCGCATCCATCCAGGAGCCTAGCGCACGCCGGGGAGGATCGAGGCGAGGACGGCTTGGGCTCTGGCGGAGGTGGCCTTCGGCCGAAGATGGGGATCGCGACAAATGGAGCTCCAGCGACTCGCTGAAGGGATGGGGAGGAGCGCCAGAGGGGTGGGGGTCTACTAGTGGTGGTAGAAGGGAGGGGGAGGGCTCGGCTCGCTCCAATTTAGGAGGAGCAGGCCGGCAGCCATGGCGACAGGGAGAGGCGAGGAGGGGCTCCGGAGCTCAGTTAGGTGGTCGGGGAGGACTAGAGGAGTGAGGGGAGGCTACCGGATGCTAGGGAGGGGCTCGGGTGAGCTTATATAGGCGGGGCAAGGAGATTGGGCTCGGGTACCGCCACGGCGACGTGTCGCCGACACTCTGGCATGGGCAGGGTCACGGGAGCGCGCAGGAAGGCGACGAGGGAGGGAACGGATGAGCCGCAGAGATCACAGAGTTGAGGACAGCTCGGGGACAAGAGAGGGAAGCCGTCGCGGCATGAATAGAGCCGGTCGGCTACAGTTCGCCCGTGGGCGTAGGGCGATGAGCACCAGCGAGGAGGCTTCGGAAGGGGGAGAGAGGTCCAGGGGGACGGCGGCGATGCGGGAAACATACTGGACAGGTTCACGCGCGCGAAGACGACGAGCATGAGCAGGACCGAGGCAAAACGACGCTCCGGACATGGCCATAGCATTCCAAAACGATGGTCACCACCAGTACTAGCACGATGAGGACACGAGCAACTGTCTTGAGATGTCTGGTGACAAGTCCCTGCAGCACTAAGGCTGGAAGAAGCGATAAACCAAGAAGAGGCGCACTGGATCGATGGGATTCTTCCTCTGAAGTTTGCTGCATCAAACTTGGCAGAGCACTGCTGATCAACAGGAAATTGATTGGGTCAAATGGTGTTGTGTGGGATGATTGAATACGGAAAGACAAGATTCCTGGGGGTTTTGGAGGCAAAAGGATCAAAGATTAATATAGTTGCTTTGCAACTGACTAAAATGGTCCAGAATGGAGATCATGATGATGCTCTCACATGGAGTATCAACTTAAGCTCAACTTGGGCAGGGCAGAGTTATTTGGACATGTGAAGATGCTGAAATAGGTTTCATACCATCTGGATAAACCAAAGTGGTGCTTCCTTCACAAACATTTCCATTGACAAAAAACTTGCAAAAATTCTAGAGGAAAATTGGCTAGATGAAATATGCCCAAATTGGGTGGAGATAGGTTATATGAATAATAGAAGGCCTAGAAAAATTTACATCCATAATGGACCAAGATAAAATATACTTGCTTCACAAACTAAAAATTTGGGCAGAGTAAAAGAATTGAAGATGAGCTCACATGGAGGCATGACATGAGCTCTACTTTGGTGGAGGGCTAAAGATGATGATATAAAGGACCATGCAAAATTGCAACTCATTTGGATATGCCTAGCTTGTGCCGCCTTCACAAAGTTCCTATTTCGACAAAAACTTTGGAAAATCATAAATAAATAATTATTAGGCAAATGAAGTTGAATTTTGTCATGTGGAAATGATATGGACATGAAAAGATGTCCAAGAATTTTGGAGTCAATTGGGCAAAGATAAATAGCACTTGCTTCGCAATGTGCCATTTAGGGCATAATAGGAAATGAATTATTTGACCATGATGATAAACATGGCAATTGAAATATTTTTCCATATTTGAGGAATATATGACCCAAACAATTTATGAGAATTATTTGGGAATTTTAGGAGTGAGGGAAATATAGGTTGCTTCACAACCTAGGGCAAAAAGATACTTCCTTTAACAGAAAAAGGAATATTCCCAATGAAAAGATTATTGGGATTTGGGCTAGGATGAAAATGGAAAGGTCTAGGGAAGGATTTGGGTATGACAAGACACTCTGGAAGCAAAGAGGAGTTCATATTCTTCAGTTTCCAGACCACACAACCATCAAGAAAAAAAACTCAAGCAAAAACCTCAGAAAATCAAAAGAAAAAAGGAGCCAAAAACCAGGCTGTTACAATCAACTAGGCGATTAATGGGCTATGGAGATGCCCGTCAATAGATATCAATGTGAGTGAGTAGGGATTGCCATACAACGAAAGTACTAGAGCTATAAGTGTATGAAAGCTCAAAAAGAAACTAAGTGGGTGTGCATCCAACTTGCTTGCTCATGAAGACCTAGGGCAATTTCAGGAAGCCCATCATTTGAATATACAAGCCAAGTTCTATAATGAAAAATTCCCACTAGTATATGGAAGTGGCAACATAGGAGACTCTCTATCATGAAGATCATGCTGCTACTTTGAAGCACAAGTGTGGAAAAAGCATAGTAACATTCTCCCTTCTCTCTTTTCTCTCATTTTTTGGTGGGCTTGTTTGGCCTGTTTTATTTTTTATAAAGTCCGGAGACTCATCCCAACTTGTGATGGAATAATAGCTTCCATCATCCTTAGCTCACATGGGACAATGCTCTAATAATGATGATCATCATGATACGTCTCCAACGTATCTATAATTTTTTATTGTTCCATGCTATTATATTATATGTTTTGGATGTTTAATGGGATTTAATATACTCTTTCATATTATTTTTCGGACTAACCTATTAACCAAAGGCCAGTGCAAATTGCTGTTTTTTGCCTATTTCTGTGTTTCGCAGAAAAGGAATATCAAACGGAATCCAAACGGAATGAAACCTTCGAGAGGATCTACACTACTACAAAAAGGGCTATAGCTAATATGGACATTAATGATGCACCATGTATTACAGGTATGTCATTATTGACATATTACTAATGGCGCACCTGGTGTGTGGTGCGCCATTACTAGTTTTGAAAAAAAAATTGTTAGCAGTGGCGCACCAGGGGATAGTGCGCCATTACTAGTTGACATAGTAATGGCGCACCTGTACAAAGTGCGCCATTACTATGTGTATGACTGGGTGAAACCTTGGTCAAACTTAGTAATGGTGCACTTTGCATAGGTGCGCCATTACTATGTCAAACTTAGTAATGACGCACCTACACAAAGTGCGCCATTACTAACTTTGACCAAGGTTTGACCAAGTCATACACATAGTAATGGCGCACTTTGTGAAGGTGCGCCATTACTAACTTCCTTTGCACCCCCCCGGGCCACCTTTTGAGTTTTAGAAAAAATAAAAGAAAATTATGGAAATGTCAAAAAAATAAAACAAAATAAGTTTCCCATGTGATATGTGGTCTACATGTTGGGAAAATTTACAAATATGAATTTCGACTTTATTTGCCAAATCTCTCTGGAATTTAGTAAAATGGGCATAACTTTTGCATACGAACTCGGATTAAAAAAAATTTATATGAAAAATCATCTACTCGAAAAGTTACATCCGAATTCAAGCGGGGGAACCCCGTTGAAGATTTTCAGAATCCCCAAAAACCAAACAGAACGAAAGATACGGGGCTTTTAAGATCTAGAGGGGGGAATTGAAAAAAATCAAACTTAGTAATGGCACACCATTTGCTAGGTGCGCCACTAGTAACAGGAAAAAAATTGGTTTTGAATTTTTTTTGGAAAAAATCTTCAAAATATGATACGTAATATGACCGGGAAGTTTGAAATATTTTTTCAAAATTTCATCACACTCATGAACATGAACAAAGTCATAGACATCGACAAGGTTTAATAGGATTGGTATGATAGATATATCAACAAGTGCCTGTTAAGTGAGCTGGTGCTGGGGTTGGATAGAACTGCGAAGTTAAGTGTGCTCAGGTTGGAGTAGTGTGAGGTTGGGTGACCTTTCGGGAAGTTTAAACATGGAGTGCGATTTGACTTGAGATTAAGCATATTGACCCGAGATTAAGAAAAATCTGAAGAAAAAAATTAAAATTTATTTTGAAAAAAAATTCCTGAAAAAAATCTGAAAAATATTGTTAGTAATGGCGCACCAGATATGTGGTGCGAGGATGGGTGACTCCCGAGAAGTTTGACCATGGAGTGCGATTTGACTTGAGATTAAGCTAAACATGGAGTGCGATTTGATTTGAGATTAAGCATATTGACCCGAGATTAAGCCATAGTGACCCGAGATTAAGAAAATTTTGAAAAAGAATTAAAAAAAAATTGAAAAGAAATTTCCTTAAAAAAATCTGAAAAAATTGTTAGTAATGGCGCACCAAATATGTGGTGCGAGGATGGGTGACCTCCCGGGAAGTTTGACCATGGAGTGCAATTTGACTTATTAAGCATATTGACCCGAGATTAAGGCATAGTGACCCGAGATTAAGAAAAAAAAGGATAGTAGAAAAATTATCGAACTCGAGAATAGCAAGAATAACAAAGTCCGTTAAAATAGTAATGTTTGCAACCACAACAGGCACATCCTCACAAATACCAACAGGTATAACAGTTGATTTATCGGCCATTTGCAAAGATATTTCAGTAGGTGTCAACTTATTCAAATCAAGTCTACGATATAAAGAGAGAGGCATAACACTAACACTAGCTCCAAGATCACATAAAGCAGTTTTTAACATAGTTTATTTTCATGGAGCAAGGTATAGTTGGTACTCCTGGATCTTCTAGTTTCTTGGGTATTCCACCTTCAAAAGTATAATTGGCAAGCATGGTGGAAATTTCAGCTTCCAGTATCTTTCTTTTATTTGGAACAATATCTTTCATATACTTATCATAAGGTTCATTTTAAGAATATCAGTCAAACGCATACGCAAAAAGATAGGTCTAATCATTTCAGCAAAGCGCTCAAAATCCTCATCATCCTTTTTCTTGGATGGTTTAGGAGGAAAAGGCATGGGTTTCTGAACCAATGGTTATCTTTCTTTACCGTGCTTCCTAGCAACGAAGACTCTCTTATCATAATGTTGCTTCTTTGATTGTGGGTTATCAAGATCAACAAAAGGTTCAATCTCTACATCATTGTTATTGCTAGATTGAGCATCAACATAAACATCATCATTATCACTAGGTTCGTGTTCATTACTAGATTGTGTTTCAGCATCAGAAATAGAAATATCATTGGGATTCTCAGGTGTGTCAACAACAGGTTCACTAGAAGCATGCAAAGTCCTATCATTTTTCTTTTTCTTCTTCTTAGAAGGACTAGGTGCATCAACATTAGTTCTCTGAGAATCTTGCTCAACTCTCTTAGGGTGGCCCTCAGGATACAAAGGTTCCTGAGTCATTTTACCCCCTCTAGTCATAACTCTAACATCATTATCACTCTTCTTATTATTTAATTCACTAAGCAAATCATCTTGTGCTTTAAGCACTTGTTCTACCTGAGTGGTAACCATAGAAGCATGTTTACTAATAAGTTTAAGGTCACCTTTAACTTTAGACATATAATCACTCAAGTGTTCAACCATATAAGCATTACGTTTCAATTGTCTACCAACATAAGCATTGAAGTTTTCTTGTTTAACAATAAAATTATCAAACTCATCCAAGCATTGGCTAGCAGACTTATTACGAGGAATATCACCTTCATCAAATCTATAGAGAGAATTTACCTTTACTACCTGTGTCGGGTTATTAAGACCATGTATTTCTTCAATAGGTGGTAAATTCTTAACATCTTCAGCTTTGATACCCTTTTCTTTCATAGATTTCTTTGCCTCTTGCACATCTTCAGGACTGAGAAATAGAATACCCCTTTTCTTCGGAGTTGGCTTAGGAGTTGGTTCAGGAAGTGTCCAATCATTATAATTACTCAATATATTATTCAATAGCAATTCAGCTTGCTCTATAGTTCTTTCCCTAAAAACACAACCAGCACAACTATCCAGGTGGTCTCTGGAAGCATCGGTTAGTCCATTATAAAAGATATCAAGTATTTCATTTTTCTTGAGAGGATGATCAGGCAAAGCATTAAGTCATCGGAGAAGCCTCCCCCAAGCTTGTGGGAGACTCTCTTCTTCAATCTGCACAAAATTATATATTTCCCTTAAGGCAGCTTGTTTCTTATGAGCGGGGAAATATTTAGCAGAGAAGTAATAAATCATATCTTGGGGACTATGCACACAACTAGGAGCAAGAGAATTAAACCATGTTTTAGCATCACCCTTTAATGAGAATGGAAATAACTTAAGGATATAGTAGTAACAATGTGTTTCCTCATGAGTGAATAGGGTGGCTATATCATTCAATTTAGTAAGATATGCCACAACAGTTTCAGATTCATAGCCATAAAAAGGATCAGATTCAACCAAAGTAATTAACTCAGGATCGATAGAGAAATCATAATCCTTATCAGAAATACAGATAGGTGAAGTAGCAAAAGCAGGGTCATATTTCATTCTAGCATTCAAAGACTTTTCTTTCACCTTATCTTATAGTTTCTTAAGGTCATATCTATCTTTGCAAGCAAAAAGGTCTCTAGCAGTTTCTTCATCCATAACATAACCATCAGGCACATCAGGCAATTCATATCTAGGGGGAGAATCTTCATCATCACTTTCATCAATATTATCTATTTCAATAATTTCATTCTCTCTAACCCTAGCAAGTTGTTCATGAAGAAATTCACTTAATGGCATGGTATTATCAAGCATAGAAGTAGTTTCATCATAACCATCATGCATAGCAGAAGTGGCATCATCAATAACATGCGACATATCAGAATCAATAACATGTGTAGGTGTCGCAAATTTACTCATAACAGAAGGTGAATCAAGTGCAGAGCTAGATGGCAGTTCCTTACCTCCCCTCGCAGTTGAGGAAAAAATCTTGGTTCTTTCATCTTTCAAGTTCCTAATAGTGATCAACAGATATAAATCCCAAGTGACTCAAAGAATAGTGCTATGCTACCCGGCAATGGCGCTAGAAAATAGTCTTGATAATCCACAAGTATAGGGGATCACAACAGTTTTCGAGGGTAGAGTATTCAACCCAAATTTATTGATTCGACACAAGGGGAGCCACCCAAAGATATTCTCAAGTATTAGCAGTTGAGTTGTCAATTCAACCCCACCTGAAAGACTTAATATCTGCAGCAAAGTATTTAGTAGCAAAGTAGTATGGAAGTAACGGTAACAGAGGCAAAAGTAATAGTAGCAGTTTTTGTAGCAATCATAACAGTGGCAACGGAAAAGTAACTAAGCAAAGATCAATATGTGAAAAGCTCGTAGGCAATGGATCAATGATGGATAATTATGTCGGATGTGATTCCTCATGCAACACTTATAGCATAGGGTGGCATAGAACTAGCTCCAGTTCATCAATGTAATGTAGGCATGTATTCCGAGTATAGTCATACGTGCTTATGGAAAAGAACTCGCATGACATCTTTTGTCCTACCCTCTCGTGGCAGCGGAGTCCTATTGGAAACGAAGGGACATTAAGGCCTCCTTTTAATACAGTACTAGACCAAAGCATTAACACTTAGTGAATACATAAACTCCCCAAACTACGGTCATCACCGGGAGTGGTCCCGATTATTGTCACTTCGGGGTTGCCGGATCATAACACATAGTAGGTGACTATTGACTTGCAAGATTGTTTAAAGAACTCACATATATTAATGAAAACATAATAGGTTTAGATCTGAAATCATGGCACTCGGGCCCTAGTGACAAGCATTAAGCATAGCAAAGTCATAGCAACATCAATCTTAGAACATAATGGATACTAGGGATCAAACCCTAACAAAACTAACTCGATTACATGGTAAATCTCATCCAACCCATCCTCGTCCAGCAAGCCTACGATGAGATTACTCACGCACGGCGGTCAGCATCATGAAATTGGTGATGGAGGATGGTTGAAGATGACGATGTCGACGGATTCCCCTCTCCGGAGCCCCGAACGGACTCTAGATCAGCCCTCCCTAGGAAGATTAGGGCTTGACGGCGGCTCCGTGTCGTAAAACGCGATGAATCCTTCTCCCTGATTTTTTTTCTCCCCGAAAGTGAATATATGGAGTTGGGGTTGAGATCGGTGGAGTCCCAGGGGACCCATGAGGCAGGGGGTGCGCCCCAGGGGGGCACGCCCTGCATCCTCGTGGATAGGGTGTGGGCCCCATAATACTGATTCTTTCGCCAATATTTTTCATTAATTCCAAAACATGTCTCCATGGATTTTCAGGTCATTCCGAGAACTTTTATTTCTGCACAAAAATAACACCATGGCAATTCTGCTGAAAACAGCGTCAGTCCGGGTTAGTTCCATTCAAATCATGCAAGTTAGAGTCCAAAATAAGGGCAAAAGTGTTTGGAAAAGTAGATACGTTGGAGATGTATCAGGGGGGAGATGATGTGGAGCATCCTATGGACATCACCAAGTCAAGAGTCCGTTCGGCGAGTGACACGTCTGACATCTACTTCACATACACAAAGGAGAATCATCTCCTTTACACATGCTCATTTGACTCCCTAGTGCATGCATAGGTATTGTAGGAGTTTCACGGATGTTGAGGAGGAGTGCAAGCGCCAAGGAACAACTACACCATCCGCAAGGGAAGCGTGGAAGCGGTGATGAAAGAAGACGGATCTGCTGAAGTTACAGCGGCCGGACATCCTGGCCAGAGGCCGGACATCCGGCACCTGGGCAGCTGCGTAGCAGCTGCCCCAACAGTCGGCTGAACAAGCTTCAGTGGTCATACATCCGGCGCCAGCACCGGACATCCGGCGCCTCCCGACAGCCCAAACATCCGGCATCTCCCCCGGATTTCTGGCACCAGTGTATCCAGAGAGCAACAGAACCTCCACTTCATCCCGGACATCCAGCTGAGACCCTTGACATCCGGCTCGTCCCAAAGCCCGAGACATCCGGCCCCCAGCCCGGACGTCCGACACTTGCGCGTGCCTAACCCGATCAAAGGCCCATGTATCCCCTCCTCACTTACCCCTTCGTGGCCCTAGACTATATATACTCCATCTCCTTCTAGTTAGGGTTAGAAAATGATTAGCTCATTTAGAGATAGAGCTTTTCTCATCCATACAGATCTACTCCACGAGAGAGACTGTGGCCTCTATGGAGAAGATCCACCTTGGATTCAAGACCCTCATGGGAAGATCCTCTCGTGGATTCAAGACCTCCTCCCAGAGAAGAACTAATTACCTATGTATCATCCTTTGTTGGATTTCGGATCGTGTATATCTTTGTGTTTTGAGGATGTAGCACATGTGTGATTGCTTCTTGTCTATTTTAGTGTTTCCTATTGTTTCCCCTCGTTATTTCCTTCACGTTTCCCCCCGTGTTCTTTGTAGGATCCCCCTCAATCGTGAAAGATCGGGCGTCTAGGGTTCTACCCTACATCAACCATGGCTAATGTATTGTCTATTTCTTCACATTGTATTGACAGCTAAGGATAAAGAGAAAAAGTTTATAATACGGTAAGGATAGTATGACATCATTCATATCACAAAACAACTGAGAACGGACAAACATGCAATTGTAATGTTGTGTGGGCAAGTCCAGCACGGAACTAGATTATAGATCAAGATCAAAGGAACATCACTCCTCTCTTTTAAACCTTATAAGGTGCAATGCTTTGCTAAGACAATTGTGTATAAAATTGAAAAGAGTAATGGACATTGGCTGCAAACCATGTAGTTCAATGATACGCTAAGACAATGATCCTGTCGTCTGTTGGAATTTCACTTTCGTACGGTTGCCCTTGTTCTGTGAACAGTTCACCTACAAGAAGATAGATTTGTGAGGCACATGTGTAAATAGGAGTTCAACATGTGATATGATCACATACATATAACGTACCTAATACTTTGGATCAGACCAGTGTTTAATGAGGCCTCTCCAGTCGTCATGCGATTTATTTTCCACTGGAGATGTTTGGGCAAGTTCACTGTTAGCCTTGCCTTCAAAGTGAGTTTTCCTCAAGCTATACTGATACTGTTGCAGAGCAGACTTGAAAACATGGGTGCAAGCTTGTCTGGTTGCATCATCTTGGCTATCCAACTTGAACCTCATATGTTGAAAATTATGGGAGTCTCATTATCAGCAACCTAGAAAGTATGGGACAGAGCAAGACAATATTACTAGTTTATATACATAACCATACTTACAGATAAATGGTCGAGGAAGGTGTTGAACTGGGTTTCATCTTTGTCATTCATGTACTGAATCCATGTTTGGAGGATACGTTCATGACACCTAACGGCAACCGCTACCTTTGCTACTAACTTGGCTGACTTTATAGCATCATGTGGCCTTTTTAAACCTGCCTCAAAACAGATCTCCATTCTTCCTCCTGTAGATTTAGTTAACCTATCGAGCATTATCCCTGATGTGTGTTTCCTCTTGCGCCTAGGTGCTAGTGCAACAATGAACATAGGATGTGTTAGTGTACATCAAACTGTGAAACTACATATAAAGAAGCATGCAACTATAACTTGACTCCAGCAACTACCTTCTTGTTGTTGAAGCTCACAAAGTTCATCTGATCTAGCAAACTCGTCTTCTGTCAAGAGTGCTTCGGAAGTAGTGTTAGGTGGCAAGGGAGCTTGGGAACGTGCTGCTAGCTAAGTTGACAAACGAGTAACTCGTGCAACTTGTGGTACTGTGGAAGATGTTGCAACAACTAGGGCTGTCTCTGCTTGTTTGGTGGCATCTATTGGTTTCTCTTTGGCTTTTCTTGCAGCTCATGTAGCATGGATACCCCGTTTGTACAATTTTCCACTGGACTTTGACCTTCTATTGCCCTATCAGTACCAGCAGAATCTGCAAGATTCTTCTGCTTCCCTTTCCGTGTGTCCTTTGTACTAACACCATCCCCTATCATTCTGTGTTCCTTCCTCTTTCTCTGTGCCATGTTAAGTCAAGCCGACAAGAAAAAGCAATAACAATTTAGTTCTTCAGAACAAATTGATGCATGATACAGACAAACTGAACTTTGATGTTATACAACCACATGATAGGAGGATGTAATATGTATGAAAAATAGGACGGCATAAGATAATCAGAACTATGATGTGTAAACTAAGCAGAAGACATTTCACTAAATTAGAAGCAATGCAATGGAGGTAGACACCATATGAAAGATGCTACAAATATCGCTCTGCCAAGTTAACAGTGTCTCATCATAACTGGCGTTTAAACAAATGTGAAGCAGTACAAGAAATAAATCATGTGCAAGATGCAAACAACATCACACTACCAAGTTAAAGGTCTCTCGTCATTAGTGCCATTTCATATTCACAACATTGCATATTCACAACTTATGATCTGTAAACTAAGCAGAAGGCATTTCAACAAATTAGAAGCAATGAAAGCTAGACACCATATGAAAGATGCAATGAATATCACTCTACCAAGTTAAAATTGTCTCGTCATAAGTGTCATTTCAACAAATTAGAAGTAGTACAAGCTAGAAAAGAATGCGAGATGTAAGGAAAACACATGATACCAGGATGGAATATGTACAAAAAACAGGACGGCATGGCATATTCACAACTGTTTGTGTAAACTAAGCAGAAGCCATTTCAATAAATAAGAAGCAATGCAAGCTAGACACCGTATGCACCATGCAAGACAATATCACACTGCTAAGCTAGAGAAAGCACCTGGGATGCCGGTTTCGCCGGAAGAGCGCCATCAGTCCCTGCCTTATTTTTTCCTTCCTCTTTCTTAATTGTATTGCCTTGTCAAGTCAAACCCTCAAGAAAAATGAATAAAAATTCGCTTTTCATAACTCATTGATGCAAGATGCTGACGAGCACTACTTTAATGTAAGGCGACCGCATGATAGGACGATTGAATGTGTAAGAAAAAAGGACATCATTGCATATTCATAGCTATGATGTGTAAACTAAGCAGAAGGCATTTCAACAAATTAGAAGCAATGATAGCTAGACACCATATGAAAGATGCAATTAATATCACTCTACCAAGTTAAAATTGTCTCGTCATAAGTGCCATTTCAACAAATTAGAAGTAGTACAAGCTAGAAAAGAATGTGAGATGTAACATATATCACACTCCCAAGATAAACGTGTCTTATGACAAGTGATTGTTGTAGGTTACACAATAGTAGTACTTTGATGTAAGAACATGGTGTGATATACAAATAGTGTATGTTCTAGAAATAGGAACACGTGTCTTATTCACAAGTATAATGTGTAAATTAAGCAAATGGAATTCAACAAAATTAGAAGCAATACAATCTAGACATCATACATAACATGCAACCACATATAACAGTGCCAAGTTAGAGGGAGCACCTGTGATGGTGCACTAGGGGATATGTGCTCATCATCAACACAGCTACGTTGAGTGTCTATGCATGTGTTGTCTCGCAAATCTTCTTGGGGGTGGCGGAATAGAATCTATAGTTGCCCTCCGTTTGGAAGGAGCACCTTTATCCGCTGCCTTGCTAATTTCCTTCCGCTTTATTGATTTTTAATTGTCAAGTAAAACCGACAAGAAAAAGCAATAAAATTCACTCTTAAGAACTCATTCGTGCATGATACTGACAATCACTACTTTGATGTAAGGCAAACACATGATACCAGGATGGAATATGTACGAAAAACAGGACGACATGGCATATTCATAATTGTTTGTGTAAACTAAGCAGAAGCCATTTCAACAAATAAGAAACAATGCAAGCTAGACACCACATAAAAGATGCAACCAATATGACTCTGTCAAGTTAAAAGCATCCCATCACAAATGGCATTTCAACAAATTAGAAGCAGCGCATGCTATGAATCATATGAAAGATGCAACTAATATCACACTTCATATACTAAAGCTGTCTCGTCATATTGATTGATGCGGGATACAAAAACAATAGTTTTATGTAAGGGCATGCTTAATAGACAGATGTATTATGTACTAAAAATAGTAAGGCATGTCACATTAACAGGTATTATGTATAAACTAAGAAGAATAGCACACGCAATTTAACCAGATTGGAAGAATTACAATCTGGACACCATATGCAACATGCAACCACATATCACGCTACCAAGTTAGAGAAAGCACCTGCGATGCTGGTGTAGGGGAAATGCAGTCATCAACTACAGAGCTACATTCACTATCTTCATCTAGCCTTGTTGTTTCTTAAGAATCATGTGGGGAGGCTGACACTGCATTCTTTAAAAGAGGATCTTTTCTCACAGTAACCCACTGGGGTGACTGTCTCATCATAAGTGATTGATGAGGGATACACAAGAACATTAGTTTGATGTAAGAACATGGTTAATAGACAGATGTACTAGTATGTACCGAAAACTGGAAGGCATGTCATATTCAAAGGTATAATGTGTAAGCTAAGCAGATGCAATTTAACCAAATTGGAAGCAATACAAGCTAGACATCCGGCTGGAGTGGTGAGCATGATCATCGAGGACCTGAGAGCCTGGTGGGGGGCGGGCTGCTTCGCCACCATCGTGGCTTTTTAGTTGGCTTCCAGGTGATGCATGTTTGTGATGGGCTTGTCATTGGCTCGGCCAGTGCCCTGACTAGCTATTTGTCTTCTGGTGCTCCTGGGATGGTGGTTCATGTAAAAATTATCTTTCCTTATCTTAATAAAGAATGACTTCGGCCTTTAGAATACAAGCTAGACACCATATGCAACATGCAACCACATGTGACACCGCGAAGTTAAAGCAAGCACCTGGGATGGTGGTTCATGGCGAGCGAGGTCATCAACTCCAGAGCTACATTTACCATCTCCATCTGTTGAACATCCAACCTTTAAAGCATCGACACGTGTCTTGCTTGCCCGCGAAGCAAGTAGGAGTGACTTCTCTCTTTTCTTTTGTGCTTATGTCAAGGCAGAGTCTGAAATACCCTTGCATAAAAACACAATAGTAAGAGTATGGGTGAAGTGTATGCAGAACTAGTGCACTGTAAAAGTAGCAGATAGCAGGTGGATGAAAAATAAATGACAGGAGACATATGATAGCTCTACAACATTGCATGGCAAACAAAATAAGATTCTACTCTGTATGATTTTTTAATATATGAGCACAGGGATGGCTGGGAAATGCAGGTACTCCAACAGCACACCACCACATGTGGTCCTATCAAAATAACAGTCGACCGAAAATAAATAAGTAAGTTGATTTTTTATGAACCGTCCGATCTATAAGGAATGGGCAGATGGCCTTCGTCTAGCTCCCGCAAGTCACTGTTGATGATCTTTCTCGAACCGCCAGCGACCACCGGCCCAAGCACCTGCCTCCGCTGCCCCGCACTCCCCTCGACCTCACACCACCACCATGCTTGGCAGCGCCCCCCGGCCATCCCTTTAATCCCGGACGACCTCCAGATCGGGCGCCAGCACCTCCTAGGCCCCACACACCCCTAAGATAAACACCGAGACGCTGCTTCCCGGCGTAATAGGTGGACCAGCGCCTGTTACGCCGGGGAATGCTTCCTTTAATGGGGAATCAACTGACCAGGAACTGAAATCTAGGGGGGGCGACGGGCCTCTAGCTAAGGTGAAATAGTATGTGAGGAGAAACCTTGTGCATCGCGAGTTACTAGGAACATCTAGTATTAGGAAGAAGCGGTCAACTAGTGTCTTCTATGGGATGAATATCGTGCAAGCAGACACATAAGATTTGCACGAGTAAGGGAAGAGGAGTACCATTTCTGGTTGTCAGTGTTGTGTCCTCCGGATGTCGCAGTTATTTTCTACTTTTTACCAGGGGAACCGATGTTTTGGACGAGGGTGCAGCCTTGGACGAACCCATGGCCAAATTGTTGATTGTGTTGCGTTGGCTGTCTGTCGGAGGAGGGGAAGCAGATCCGAGGCGGCGAAGGGCGGAGTAGTGGGAACAACTCTGGTGCAGTGGAAGGTGGCGAAGTTCGAGCGGCAGCGGTGAGGCGCAGGCTAGCGTGGTTGAACTGGCTCGGGTATGGACAGCTCGGCCTCAGCTTCAACTACTAGCTGTGGAGGGCGTTGCGGTTGCAGTTGTGGGGGAGGACGATGTCGGGAAATCGGCTCTAGTGTGATGGAGGAGGGTGGCGGTTGATGGGTGGGATGGGGTGGCGGACGGAGGACGTTTGGTTTTTGTGGATGGTGGAGAGCTAGTTTTGGCGCCCACGGAGTACGAATGGGGAATCAGAGGGGGGCGGGGGAGCTAAGGGAGAACCCTGTTTCGGTCTGGGACGCGCTTGCTTTTCTTTTTTTTGAACAGATGGTATGCACTTGTTTGAAATTTAGGGAAAGTACAAACTTTGCCCCCCTCTTAATTTTCGAACCTACTAAGGTTGGGGGTAGGATGGTAATCCCAGCTGTCCCAAATAGTGGGCAAGCACAATTTCGGCCGCATGCATGTGTGCTTAGGCGGGCATTGTGTATGAATGTTTTTCAGAGGCGGTTGCGTGGCATCTAGATGAAGCTACAAACCTACCTTGGTTTAGACCTTTCGATGTCAAGCCGGTAGGTTTCACGAGTCGTTGTTAGAAAAGTAATTTGCTTCTACCAAACATTGGTCTCACGTGGTTTCGGGCGAGTAAAGGCTCTTTTGGCATGTCGTTCAAAATTTTGAAAAAGAAGCATTCACGTTTAGAGTACTCTTGAACTTTGAGGATTGACCTAAATGGACAACGTTAAATTTGACCTTGTATGTTAGAAAACCTCATTAAATAATGCGCTTCTTTTTGAAATTTTGACACTTGAAAATCCTATAACTACGATTATTTTGGAATGGAGGAGGTAAATTTGAATCTATTTTGTACACGACTATATATGCTATTATGTACAAAAGCAGAGCAAAGATTGGTGCCCCCATAATTTAGGTATGATATACAAATGCCATGATATCGAATTCAAATAATTGAATGGACTTCATGTTGAATTCAAAGTTTTTTAAACCACCTTAAGTTGAATTCAAATGTATGCTAGTTCATAGCTAGCTATTTATAATGTTCATTGTGTAACTTTTGTATGTATAATGTGCTTTACACACACAACATGAACTATACTCACGTTTATATTCGATTGCTAAAGCGATGCATTGTCTGGAGTTCAAAATACTAACTATGTGGATCAATTATGTCGAATAATAACATAGACATGCTCAAATTCGATAGAATATAGATGTCTGATGGATCAATGACCATTCCTTACGCGAATTGCAAATATCATGATCCCATCCTAATATTTGGATACAATTTATATTTTTAATCATTGTGTACATTAGCCTTTTACGTGTAGTTTCACTCTCCATCGGTAGTCTCTCACACATGCTCACACACTCTCTCCCGAGGTGTCTTTCTCGCATACATACTCTCGATATAACCCTCCCTCCCTCTCGTAACCATTTACGACTGTTTTCACTAACCTTTATCACAAGCACTCTTCCTCTCACAAGCATACACACGCACAATCCCCATCGACCCTTTCTATATACATAGACCTGCCTACGTGTCTCCCGCACGCACATTAACTTTAGGCCTGTCTCTCACGCATTGTCTCCACCTCTCTTCCTAATTGACGAGTATGAGTCTAGCAGAGCACTCTGTAGGATGCCCCTTAAAGTTAGGTTGGATGAATAGTGATATTAGACATAAGGGGTTACCTTAGTCCGAGGACCTAGGGTTACAAATCCTAGCCAGCTTTGTCAGTGGACACAGAGTCCTTCACGACTCTGCTATCTTTGTCTTGTACGACTAGTCCTCCATGGGTCTCCCTAAATGCGTCACGGGCCGACCAATGTGGCGCAGGATGGAATAGAACCAAGGGCCTCACCTCGGCCCACCGGACCTCACGCGGTGACACACCCTCTGCCCCTGGTCTCATTATCTTCTCACACCCACACATACCAACACACACACCACACAAAAAATTTCTCCTCGTGCCTCTATCCCCACCCCCTTGCATATACACACTCAAGGGTATCTCTCGTTGTGACATCATATTCGTCTCTCTCTCTAGACCTCTCATTTCTCGTTCTATCTCTCCCACGGCCCTCCCGTCGGCACCTCTATCCATGCCTCTCTCGAATACGTAATACGCACACATACCTCTCTGGGCCGTACCAAATACATCAACTACACATTCACACATGTTACATCACGTACCCATTGATCTAAAAAGCCCTCTCTTCACGTTTATTTCGCGTACAACATTCCTTTTGAATAAAACCACACAAAGTGTGGCCAAAAAATTATTTTAGAATTTCTACATATATACAACATTAGAAAGTTATATGGAGGAGTATGAACGTTAATTTGCATTGCATGGTGCCCACAATGATATTTATTCCGCACTGTGAATTTTTATATTTTTATACTATATATAAGGTAGTCATAATAAAGATAAACGAAGAGCATCTCTCTCTCCATCGCATACACCCCCTCTATGCCCCTTTCACATACGCACACAAACTATCTCCAGGTCCTCTAAAAGTACGCCCCCAACACATTCACGCATGTTTCATCTTTCTCTCGCGATATATACAATGTCGATCATTGTATTTGAAGCGCAAGCACAACACGTACATTGGACTTCAGAATCCACTCATTACGGCCACCATTTATGTTGTGTGGTTATTATATAGTCACGGGCACACCGTACAGCTCTATATTTGCTCAAGATACGACTAGTTGACCGGTTAAACGCTCCATGTGGCACCTCTAGTGTTGCATCACATTATCTCACTACCATTGGGCCCACATGTCGGCGTGTATTTACTCTACTCTACTCTTATAAAAAACAGAGTTGGTGATGATGGTGTGCCTGCCATCCTGCAATATAAGCCGTCTGATATATATCTGACGGATAGGAAGGAAACTATGGCAATTTTGCAAAAATGTACCCACAACCCTCTTCACATTTGCAAATAAGGCCTTCCCTCATTCATCCTTTTCTCTCACAAGATAAACTACTCAAACAAATGCATCTTGATGTTACGCGCAACGCATGGGCATCTTGCTAGTAAGAATGAAAACAAACGATAAAAGATATTGGACGGTGGTTCGAAGTTATGACCGCGGGCACAGCGGACAAGGTGGCCTTGTAATGGTATGTTGAGCCGTCTGTTTTAACACACAGGAGCTGGTGTGGTGATTATACACAAAGGCACGCATGCACACGAACTGCATGCACACAACACTCACACGAACACACGCAGCCACGCATGCACGCAACACTCACACGTACACAAACAGCCACGCATGCACGCAACACTAACACGCACACATGCACTCATGCATGCACACACCACATGGCCAACACACACTCTCATGCTCAAGTGCTCAACCTACACGTGCATGCACACACCACACGGCCAACACACACTCTCATGCTCACGTGCTCAACCCACACGTGCATGCGCACACATCAGGCCCTAACAGACACATACACAACCAAGTGGTTCCTGCGCACGGGTTGGAGTCTTGTCGCGCCTGCGTCAATTTGTGTTTATCTGACCTTTTTCCTATGCAAACTTACAGGTGGGACCCACAAGGAACGTGGTCAATTTAACTAGTCAACATAGTGCCATGCAGACTATTTGGCCGGTCAACAGAGTGCAATCCGATGCTGAACGGTGAGCAAGTGACCGTATAATCACCGCAAAACGTATATAGTGACCGTAATGAGTGTATTCTCAAGTCCAGTGACTGTATTACGCTTTTCTCTTTGTAGGACCTCCAAAACTACATATCTACACATTCTCGCATGTTACATCTATCAAGTACGCAATACAGCACTACTACTACACTCTAACATAATAAATCATACATGTTTTTAGTTTTACTAGATCTCATATTGTTACTTAATTATTCAGTTTAGATACATTAAAATTGCCTTTGAAATGTATGGCCAGTATCATCTACCACGCGGGAAAATCCCGCCCTTTCTTGTTTAATCGGGTTTGTATCAATGGATCGTGCGAAACAGCAAAACTATAGTAGTACTACAGTACAAGTAACAATTCACTGGGCTGCCGTGTCGTGTACTCCTCTGTCGTAAGAGTGGAGCGCTCGCTTTCATAAATGTTCTAGTCCCTTTCGCCAACATGTGGGACATCAAGCAACCGGGTCCACGTGCCATACCAAAATACATTGTAGAGCAGCAAGGGTGAAGCACCCCAGTCATGGCGCCGGTGTAGTAATGAGCAACGAGGCGTCAAATCACAAAGTTGAACCTTTCCCGCAGTTAAGTTGGAGGGACGAAGTAATAATGCTAAAAAGAAGTTAGAGGGACGAAGCAAGCATCATTTCACTCGTTGCTGAATCCGCTTCTCCCTCATCTTCTTCAAGTTAACCACGTGTTGCTTCTGCTGTTGTTTTGCCTCATGTGGGACGCATATCGGCTTGGTAAAGAACGGACATGTGGGACCGCATGTTAACAAACCGCTAGGCCAACGTCCTCTAAAAATAAGAAACCTCCCCCGCCATCCATGTGGCAAAATCACCTCCATTTTACTAATCTTGATACTATAATTTTTTAGATCAATATAATTGAGATTTGTATAGATAGCACATAGGAGCAAAACCAAGTGGTACGGTTAAGGGCATCCACAATGTGTAGCCAAATGTGAAGATAGCTTTTGGCATCGATGGGAACCATTGTGGATGGTGCTGCCAATGCCAAAAAGATGGAACTGAAGCTCCCTAATTGATTGATTGAAGGAATAGAAAATGCAACGTCTCTCCTCTTTCTCCCGTGCTTGGACGCATGTACAGTATAGAGCACAAAGTCTACTCCCATGTCCCTTCTATCACAAATCACAAAGCAGTGAGGCATCAAATCACAAAGAACGGACGAAGCAACCATCATTTCACTCTTCACTGACTCCGCTTCTCCATCGTCTTCTTCGAGAAACCACCTCACCGCACTAAGCTGGACGGACGACGCTATTGTGTAGCACTAGTACATTTACGCGTCCTTTGGTTCAACAGACTTCCTATATGCAAATAAGGCGGTCGTCTCGGCTTGCAGGCGGCACTTGTGAACGACTTACCGTGGTCTCCCTCAATGGTGTTCTCTGTCGAACGCACTTCGCCAAACCACAACATTCAAGTTATCATCGACGTCACCGCGATGGGGAAGGAAGTCAAATAGTTACTACCTCCATTTTTTGTGCACAAGGCTAGTATATCAAAATTACAATTTGTAGAAGGCCACTAACACTAATCGAGGCTAAATTGATGGGGTTTGCCTCGTACTAGCAACCAAGGACATTAATATACCCTTTGCATGCATGGGGAAGTGAGAATGTTGGTTTGCATGGCGCTGCATTAATCAAGCGATGAGGAATGAGATGGTTAGCTCTTTGGGCGTTGGAGAAAAAATACACATTAATTGACATGTCAAACAAGGATTTGTATCGATCAATCCCGCGAAGGAAAACCCCGCCTTTCTTTTTTAACACAAGTAGTACTCCTACCTACATACTTGTATCCTGTTTGGGTCTAGGCCTTGCATTGCCATACTTCGCCAAACATTTTTGCCAAGCTCGCGTAAAGTTTTCAAAATGAAACGGAGGTACACTTGCGCATGGCTGTCGCGGTCGCACCGCACCCTCACACAAACCCAGCCAAGGGAACGCACCCTCACTGGCACGTGCTACCGCATGTGATCAAACCAAACTCAGCCATCCTACCGCTGACACATATTTTTTGTTCATACAGTATGTTTATCCAACCGCATGTTGGGGAAGATCCGTACGGCCCGTGCGGTGGTCTGTTGGGGAAGAATAAGAGGTGAGGAAGAAGGGTTAGGACACATAGGATATTCATCCAACCGCCTAAAATGGTCGACTGGCCCAAATGAGGAAAGTCAGGCGACTTGCATAAATATATGTTTTTACATAGCAAAAGATCCCTAAAAACAACAACATAAATAAAAACTAGCACTGCTCGTGGAACAAGATGGCCTTGTCGTCTTTGGCTACCGGCGCGAGCCAGCCTTAGCTGCCGACGTGTGTCTCTGCACCGTGGTTGTCCTTGGTGAGGGAGTCCTGGACTAAGGGGTCCTCGGGCGTCCAGCCTATTGGACATGGGCCAGAGTATTGGGCCAAGAAGATACAAGATAGAAGACTTTCTCCCGTGTCCGGATAGGACTCTCCTTTGCGTCGATGGCAAGCTAGGCGTCCGGATGTACTATTTCCTTTCTATGTAACCGACTTTGTACAAACATATTCCCCTCTGGTGTCTATATAAACCGGAGGGTTTAGTCCATAGAGACAATCATAATCACATAGGCTGGACTTCTAGGGTTTTAGCCATTACGATCTCATGGTAGATCAACTCTTGTAATACTCATATTCATCAAGATCAATCAAGCAGGAAATAGGGTATTACCTCCATAGAGAGGGCCCGAACCTGGGTAAACATTGTGTCCCCTGTCTCCTGTTACCATCAACCTCAGACGCACAGTTCAAGACCCCTACCCGAGATCCGCTGGTTTTGACACCGACATTGGTGCTTTCGTTGAGAGTTCCACTGCGACGTCGAAGTCGGAGTTGATGGCTCGCCTTGTGATTGAGGACAATATCACCGCCGGAGGAGCTCTGGCCTCAGGCCAAACCCTTCGGCTGGGTAGCTTTATCATGACCGCCCGTTCGGCCGGTGAGCCGACGATGACTTATCGTGTCATCCAAAATCGCCTCCGAATTGACTCCGAATACTCCAAATAGATGGATCCAACAGAATTGTCGTCCTTGAACGAACTCCAGGATCGCATCGCTGCCTTAGGGGTCGCTACAGACTACAATCGGATTGGGCTTAAACCCGATCAGAGAGAAATCAAATCTCCATCGATCACCCACTAGATAGCGGTAGTAGAGGGGAAAGCAACAACTCTCCCTCGATACTGAGGATGAACTATGTTCGGATCTCCGAGTTTGAAGAGCCGGATACCTATCCGTGGAATGACATACCTTGTCCTTCTAACCCGGAATCAGACGGTATACCTGAGAAATCGGTCGATCTCCTGGAGCCCGAACTATTAAGCTCGGAAATTTCTCAAACTCTGGATCCCAAATTGGGTCAGGGTTAGGATTTAAATCCACCCACCCACCCAAATATGCACGACCTCATGTGCACAATGCAACAATCTTAGGAAATAGTCCATCACTTTTGGGCTAGATTCCTCCTTGTCAAAGGCAAGATTAAAGATTGACATGAGGAAGACGCCATCTCAGCATTCTACAATAATTGCACAGACAAAGGAATCCTCAACTCCATCAACCACCATCACATATCACACTTCGCTAACTTGGCAACCATAGTACAGAAGTACTACGCAATGGAAAGTGCATGGATAGCTGATGCAGCTTGTTGGGAACCACCGGTTTCCAATCAACCACTCGTCCGGACAAAAAGGATGCACCCTCGTGGGGTGCCCGACCAAATAGTAAAGATATCAAAACCCATTACGGGACGCGGAACCATTCTGGAGGGATGGCTCGATAGGCCATGCAAAATACACACAACACCGGATACCATACCAACCCACAACGTTAGAGCATGTTGGATACTCCAACAAGCGGCCATGAGCGGTGAGGATATCCTCACCAAAAACACCACGGAGCAACTCCCCTCGGAACACGACGACCATAGAGTATTGACGGTCTTCAAGACTTTCGCTTCAAACAATCGGTGCAAGAGAGCACTCCGCGACCTCGCCGAAGTCTGCCAAGTCGCAACAATAAATCCTTGGAACGACACAGCCATAACTTTCAATGCTAGTGATGAACCAAAAATCCGGTCAGTCCGGCCACCAGCCGCCTTGGTCCTCAATCCAATTGTGGATGTCTTTCGACTCACCAAAGTGCTCATGGACGGCGATAGCGGATTGAACCTCATCTACAAGGATACACTCAGCAAAATGGAAATAGATAGAAATCGTATTGAGCAAAGTAGCACGACCTTCCGAGGAATCATTCCCAGTCGGGAGGCACGATGCGTGGGAAAAATTACACTTGACGTGGTATTCAGCACGTCGGAGAACTATCGGTCCGAAGAGATAACCTTCCAAGTGGCAACTTTCAATAGTGGATACCACGCCCTGTTGGGGCGAGATGCATTCACATGCTTTCAAGCCATACCTCATTACGGGTATATGAAGCTCAAGATGCCCGAGCCCAACGGTATTATCACTCTCATTAGTGATATGGATATAGCCCTCCGTGCCGAAAACAAAACAGCATCCCTGGCCCTCGAGGCACTATCTGAGGCCCTTACAGCTGAAGAGTTAACCGCACTGCGCTCGACGGTCGATAGGGACGACGTAATCCTTGACAAGCGCTCAAAATCCACCTCCTTCAAACGAGCAGATGAAATACTCAAATTTCAAGTCCACCCGACGGACCCAAAGAAGACATCATCCATCGGGGCACAGCTGGATCCAATGGTAGACGCCGCACTACGAGTGTTCCTACGTGAGAACTGGGACATATTTGCCTAGCACCCTTCTGATATGCCAAGAATCCCACGCAAGTTGGCGAGCACAACCTCAATACATTGAAGGTATATAAGCCGGTCAAGCAAACACTGCGGCGCTTTTCTGAACCCAAACGACAAGCTATGGGGGAGGAGCTAGCCAAGTTGATTGAGGCCAGATTCATCAGAGAAATAAAACACCTGGACTGGCTAGCAAACCTGGTGATGGTGCCAAAGAAGGATAAATCCTGGCGCATGTGCGTCGATTTCAAAGACCTCAACAAAGCTTGCCCTAAGGATCCCTCCCCCCTCCCACATCGATCAGATCATTGATGCTACTGCAGGACATGACTCACTGTGTTTTCTCGACGCATATTCCGGATACCATCAAATCAAAATGAAGGAGTCCGACCAAGCCGCAACGTCATTCATTACACCATATGGGTCATTCTGCTTCAACACTATGCCCTTCGGGCTCAAAAATGACGGGGCCACCTACCAACACATGATTCAAACATGCCTGGAGAAATAAATCGGCAGGATAGTTGAAGCGTATGTGGACGACGTTGTCATCCAGACCAAGCACGTCGAGTCATTAATAGACGACCTACACCTCACATTCGACAACCTCCGTACATATGACATTAAGCTTAATCAGGAAAATGTGTTTTCGGCGTTCCCTCTGGAAAAATACTGGGCTTCATTGTTTCCATTATAGGAATCGAGGCAAATCCAGCCAAAATCCGGGATTTATCACAATTGGCCACACCAATAGACCTTAAACAGGTCCAAAAACTAGCCGGATGTGTGGCAGCTTTAAGCCGCTTCATCTCTGTCGGCGTTCTAGGAATGGGGGTCGCCAGACTCGCCTGCCTGTAGCCCACGGTGTGGCTTTGCTGGCAAGCCTGTACAGCCCATCTTCATCAACAAGGAAACAAGACGCTCGCGAGGCAGACGACACAGGACCTCCTCAGGAGCGGCCTCACCAGGCTGGCTTGTGAGGGGCGGAGAGTTCAAGGTCGGGCAAACCTCGCGAGGTTCTCGTGACGTAAGCCATGACGATCGAGACCAGGCGGGCGCCAGCATGCAGTGTCCTTGTTTCCTCTTTGGTGCTAAGGGGGCAAGCGCAGGCGCGGAGTACCGAGGCATCAAGCAAAGGTTTCCATATTGGTGCAACGAGACCAAGACCAGAAGGATGGCAAGACGGAGGTCACCATGGAGCCCAGGACGGCGTCACCACCAGAACCTTTGGCAGGCGAAGACCACCTTTTGTCAGGATAGCTTGTACCATTTGTCCCCCTTCAAACTGGTCGTTGTGGGATCCATTCCCGCTCAATATTTGGGAAGAGGACCAGGGCCCCTATAAATAGGACTAGCCACCACCATAGGGGGGGGATGGAAGGAAGAGCATCCTCAACCACAGAAGTTCACCAAGCACAAGAACGCTTCAACCATAGGAGGTTGTTCTTCCCCTTGTACTGTTTGTCCTTAGCCCAAGAGGTAATCCACCACCACCACACTGGAGTAGGGTATTACACCACAACGGTGGCCCGAACCAGTATAAATCTTGTGTCCTTTGTGTTGCGAGTTCGTGGAGTTAGTTCATGAGATCTTAGCTATGTTAGGACATGGATCTATAGGGGGGAGATCTTCGCGCGCACCCCAGTGTTCAAACCTTAAGGGTTTTGCCGAAAACCGTGATCCGACATTTGGCGCGCCAGGTAGGGGTGCGCCGGAGCCTTCCGTTCGTCGGCTTGCGCTCCACCATCTCCACGCCCGCTTCCCATGGCGGACGCCCCTCCAGCTGGATCTACCGGTGCCCACGGCGGCACTCGGGGGCTCCGAGCCCTTGCCCCCGCCTTGCGGCAGGTGCAGTGGCCACCCAAGTTCAAGTCAGAGATGCCGCCACGCTACGGCAGTGCGGCGGACCCGTCGGCTTTCCTACTAGCATATGAGGAGGCCGTCCTGGAAGCCGAGGGCGACGACAAGGTCATGGCCAACTGGTTCCCAATGGCCCTTGTGGGCGCGGCTCGCGCCTGGCTCCTCCACTTGCCGGAGTCTTCTATCGCCATCTGGGAGGGGTTCACAGCCTCTTCGTCACTCGCTTTGGGGAACCGGCGGCCCCTGTCGTCGCAGCTCTACTCGGCGGTTCGCAAGAACCATCCTCAGATCGGCACGTCAAGCCATACCTTCGCCAGATCAGCGTCGCTTCCAAGCGCCCGGGGGCTCCGCCCGGCTGGGTCGCGCCTGAGGCCAACCTCACCTTCGACTCGGAGGACCATCCCGCCTCCACTGTCGGTTCGGGTGCGCTCTCGATGTTGTGCGCACCCACCATCTGCCACGTATCCATCACCAAGATGCTCGTCGACGGCGGCGCCGGCCTCAATGTGCACTCTGTCGAGGCCTTCAGCCTCCTTCATGTACCGTTCGAGCAACTCCGCCCCAGCAAGCCCTTCTCGGGAGTTGGCGGAGGCCCCGCCCGCTCCCTGGGACAGATCCGCCTCCCCGCGACCTTCGTCACGCGCGACAACTACCGCACCGAGCTCATCGACTTCGACATCACCCGCATTGGCCTCCCATACAACGCCATCCTCGGGTACCCGGCTCTGGCCCAGTTCATGGTAGCAACCCATCCTGCTTACAATCTCATGAAGATGCCGGGGAGCCAGGGTGTCCTCACCATCAAGGGGGACGCCAAGGAGGCCCTGGCGGTGCTCAAGCTTTCCCTAAAGGCCGCCGCGACAGCACGACCCACCGACGCGGATACCTCCAAGGCCAAGTGAGGGAGTCCTGGATTAGGGGGTGTTCAGATAGCCGGACTATACCTTCAGCCAGACTCCAGGACTATGAAGATACAAGATTTAAGACTGCATCCCGTGTCCGGATGGGACTTTCCTTGGCGTGGAAGGCAAGCTTGGCGATGCAGATATTCAAGATCTCCTACCATTGTAACCGACTGTGTAACCCTAACCCTATCTGGTGTCTATATAAACCGGAGGGTTCTAGTCCGTAGGACAACTTCATCATACAACAATCATACCATAGGCTAGCTTCTAGGGTTTAGCCTCCTTGATCTCGTGGTAGATCTACTCTTGTACTACATATTTCATCAATATTAATCAAGCAAGAGCAGGGTTTTACCTCCATCGAGAGGGCCCGAACCTGGGTAAAAACATCGTGTCCCTTGTCTCCTGTTACCATCCGCCTAGACGCGCAGTTCGGGACCCCCTGCCCGAGATCCGCCGGTTTTGACACCGACATTGGTGCTTTCATTGAGAGTTCCTCTGTGTCATCGCAATCAGGAAGAATGCCTCTTCCCGTCTTTAAAGATGACACCGTTGCTAAGGGAGCTTTGGCTGTCGGCCAAACTCTCCGGCTCGGCGGTTTTCTTATGACCGCCTGTTCGGCTGTTGTGCCGACGATGACCTCTCGGGTCATCAAAAGCAATCTTCACATCAGCTTGGAACTTGCCGAGCAGTTAGATCCAATGGAGCTCTCTTCCGTAAATGAGCTCTTGGATCGCATCGCCGCCCTGGGGGTCACTACGGATTACGACCAGGTTGGGCTTAAACCCGATCTAAGAGAAATTAACTCTCCCAGGCCACCCACCACGTCGCCGTGGTAGAGGTGCAGTGTAGCGACCCTTCATCTATTCTAAGGACTAGTTACGTCCGAATTCCTGACCCCTCCAAGCCGGATACCCGCGGAGGGGAGGATGTAACTCGAGACCTGAGCTTAAAATCAGGCAACGGGCTAGACTCATTGGACAACATCCAAGAATTCGGACCTCAGAGTTCAGAAGCTCTTCGGCCTCTAAATCTTAGATTGGGTGAGGTTTCAGAATCAACTACTCAACCCTCTACAGAGCATGGAACCGTACTGGAAAGATGGCTTGATGGACCCTGTAAAATTCATAGTACAGAGGACGCCACACCAACTCACAGCCTTAGAGCATGTTGGATACTCCGGCAGGTGGCCAAAATTGGGGAGGACCTCTTAATTTCGGAGGCCACAGAAAACCACCCCGGAGACACCAGTACCGTTCTCACAGTCTTCGAGACCTTCGCATCAAATAATACATGAAAAAGAACACTCCGCAGCCTTGCCGAAGTCTATCAAGTAGCAACAATAAACCCATGGAGCGACACGGCTATTACCTTCAACGCAAGTGATGAACCTAAATTCCGAACAGCCCGAGCACCAGCCGCATTGGTCCTCAGTCCGATAGTGGACGGCTTTCGCCTCACCAAGGTACTCATGGATGGAGGCAGCGGATTGAACCTCATTTATGAGGAAACTCTTCAAAAAATGGGACTAGACTGGAGCCGTGTTGAGCGAAGCAGCACAACCTTTAGAGGAATAATCCCCAGTCGGGAAGCATGCTGCACAGGAAAAATCACACTAGATGTGGTGTTCGGCACACGGATAATTACAGATCCGAAGAGGTCACATTTCAGGTGGCCCCGTTCAGCAACGGATACAACGCCCTACTAGGGCGAGAAGCATTTACAATTTTCCAAGCAATACCCCATTACGAGTACATGAAGCTCAAGATACCCGGGCCGAACGGTATTATCACTCTCGCTAGTGATCCAGACATAGCACTCGCGCCGAAAACAAGACAGCCGCATTAGCCCTGGAGGCACTATCCGAAGCCTTAGCAGCTGAGGAACTGACTGCGCTGCGCTCCACAGTTAACAGGGATGATGTGATACTCGACAAGAGATCCAAGTCCACATCCTTTAAGCCAGCAGACGAAATTGTCAAGTTCTAGGTCCATCCAACGGACCCCAATAAAACAACATCCATCGGGGCACGATTAAACCCTGATATGGACGCCGCACTACGAGAATTTCTACGTGAAAATTGGGACATCTTGGCCTGGCACCCTTCAGACATGCCAGGAATCCCACGCAGGCTGGCCGAACACAGCTTAAATATCCTAAAAGGATTCAAACCTGTCAAACAAGCCCTTCGGCGTTTTTCTGAACCCAAGAGACAGGCTATGGGAGAGGAGCTAGCCAAGCTATTGGAGGCCGGATTCATTAGAGACATAAAACACCCGAACTGGCTAGCAAACTTGGCGATGGTACCAAAGAAGGACAAATCCTAGCGCGTGTGTGTTGATTTTAAAGACCTTAACAAGGCTTGCCCAAAGGATCCCTTCCCCCTCCCTCGTATTGATCAGATTATCGATGCCACCGCAGGACACGATTCGTTGTGTTTCCTCGATGCATACTCCGGTTACCATCAAATTAAGATGGCAGAATCAGACCAAGCCGCAACAGCATTCATCACACCATACGGCCCATTCTGCTTCAACACAATGCCCTTTGGGCTGAAAAACGCCGGCGCAACATATCAGCGCATGATTCAGACATGCCTGGCAAACCAGATCGGCAAGACAGTGGAGGCGTACGTGGATGATGTGGTCGTCAAAACAAGACATGTCGAATCTCTAGTAGACGACTTGAGGCTAACATTCGACAACCTCCGAAAATACGACATCAAGCTCAACCCGGAAAAATGCGTCTTCGGCGTTCCAGCCGGAAAGCTTTTGGGCTTCATTATATCCGGTAGAGGAATTGAAGCAAATCCGGCCAAGATCCGAGCTTTGTCGCAACTGGATATCCCAAAGGACCTCAAACAAATACAAAAATTAACCGGATGCGTGGCGGCTCTAAGCCGCTTTATCTCTCGCTTGGGAGAAAAGGCACTGCCCCTTTATCGCCTCCTTCGGCGCACCGAACACTTCGAGTGGACGGATGCTGCCACGGCCGGACTTGATGAAATAAAAGCCATATTGGCAACAAACCCAGTCCTGGCCGCGCCAAACACCGGCGAACCAATGCTATTGTACATTGCAGCAACCCATCAAGTTGTCAGCGCAGTACTCGTCGTCGAGCGGGAAACGGACGGACACAAACTCCCCCTTCAAAGGCCGGTCTACTACGTGTCCACTGTCCTCACTCCATGCAAATCACGGTACCCGCATTATCAAAAGATTGCATACGCGGTATTCATGGCATCCCGGAAGCTACGACATTACTTTCAAGAGTGTTCCATAACAGTAGCCTCGGAAGTACCACTCAACGATATTATCAACAACCGCGACGCAACGGGCCGGATCGCAAAATGGGCCATCGAGCTCCTCCCGTTCGATATAACCTATAAGCCACGGCGAGCTATTAAATCGCAAGTTTTGGCCGACTTCGTCGCAGAATGGACGGAGGCCGAGCTCCCTAAAGAGTACGGCACATATTCAAACTGGATCATGCATTTCGACGGCTCCAAAATGTTGGCCGGACTAGGGGCTGGCGTCGTCTTGACGTCCCCCACAGGAGACACAGTTCAATATGTGCTCCAGATCATGTACACGGACTCCAACAATGCAGCCGAATATGAGAACCTCCTACATGGTCTCCGGATGGCAGTATCCATGGGCATTCAACGCCTAGAGGTACGCGGGGACTCAAACCTCGCGATATCCCAAATAAACAGAGACTTCGACGCCAAGGATCCAAAAATGGCAGCTTACCGCAACGCCGTCCTAAAAATGTCAGCTCAGTTCGAAGGGTTGGAGTTTCATCATATAGCCCGAGAAAACAATCAGGCAGCGGACGTCCTGGCATGCATTGGAGCAAAACACGATGCAGTCCCCCCAACATCTTTTTAGAAAGACTGTTCAAGCCATCCGTAGCATGGGAGGGGGAACCCACAGATAACAGCCCAGACCTAACCGCACCACTCGACGCCGAACAATCTGACATAATTGGAGGCCCTGCCACCGAAATTACACCTTCAGCCCACGTAATAATGGCGGTCATCGCCCCGTGGACAAAACCATTCCTAGCCTACCTTACTAGGCAGGAACTCCCAGAGGACCAAAATGAGGCACGCTACATAGTGCGGCAATCTAAAGCCTATAAAGTCCACGAGGGAGAGCTTTATAAGACAAGCACTGCCGGAGTCCTTCAAAGGTGCATCTCCGAAGAGGAAGGGCGGAACTTGCTAGCTGAAATTCATGCCGGACTCAGTGGCCACCACGCTGCAGCTCGGTCCCTTGTAAGCAAGGCTTTTTGTACGGGCTTTTACTGGCCGACGGCCCGAGCAGACGCTCAGGACTTGGTCCAACGATGCGTCGGCTGCCAGCTTTTTGCAAACCAAAGCCATATGCCACCCACCGCCCTCCGAACTATCCCCATCACTTGGCCCTTCGTGGTCTGGGGGCTTGACATGGTTGGACCCCTTAAAGGAGGAACCCACAATAAAAAATACTTACTGGTCATGGTGGATAAGTTCACCAAATGGATAGAAGCTAAGCCTGTTAAGACGGCCGAATCCGGACCTATGATAGACTTCATATCCCGGGTTGTACACCATTACGGCATCCCCCACAGCATCATCACTGATAACGGCACAAACTTCACCTCTGACGAGGTAAAACTTTGGTGCAAAAACATGGGCATCAAGCTCGACTATGCTTCCGTCTATCACCCACAAACTAACGGCCAGGTCGAACGTGCAAATGGTCTTATCATGAGCGGCATTAAACCCAGACTAGTGCGGTCCCTCAAGGAATCTAACACGCACTGGGTAGAGGAGCTCGACTCCGTACTCTGGGGACTGCGGACCACGCCGAATCGCACCACCGGATACACACCATTCTTTATGGTGTACGGCGCAGAGGCAGTTCTGCCCTGCGACATAATTCATGACTCACCTCGAGTGCGCATGTACGAAGAAAGAGAAGCCGAGCTCGATCGGCAGGACAACTTGGACGCCTTGGAGGAGGAGCGTGACGTGGCAAAAGCCCGTTCCGCATTTTATCAACAGCAGGCTCGAAGATATCAAAGCAGAGAAGTACGGGCCAAAAATTACAATGTTGGCGAACTAGTTCTACGCCTGCCGGATAAGAAAAAGGACAAACTCAAGCCCAAGTGGGAAGGTCCATTCATAATCGACCAAGTCCTGACTGGTGGAGCGTACCGCCTGCGAGATGCGTCGGATAACCGACTCGAGCCGAACCCATGGAACGCCGCCCGTCTCCGAAGATTCTATGCCTAGCGCCGGACTCTGTGTTTGTCTCCTTCCTCTGTCCATTTTTTACATTTTCTGTCTTACATTTCTCTCCTTCCCCTCTTTTCTCTTATAGCCCTTAAAGGCTCATTAAGTGACGCGCTACCCGCGCTCATTAAACCTGGGGGCTTCTTTAACAGAAGCTTATTTATATGGGCTTCACGCCCAACACATGCGTCAAACTTCCGCATGTACCTTTTCTTCACCATTATATGCATCGATATGACTTAAGTTTTGGCCAAGCTGGGTTGCCTGGCTCCTGTGCTTACCCCTACGTTCCCGATTGTTCGGCTAGGCGGTAAAGGGAGCACCTCTGCGATTGTTACTGCCGGATCAGCCGGATGTGTACCTCAGACTGGGTGAAGCCGAAAGCTAGCGTTCTTAAGGGAATATTCGGTCGGTGAACTAAAAGACGACCTTTTTTACTTATTTATATACATGCCCCCAGATGATTTTCCTGCATTTGCAGTCCGGACATGCACTTTAGGGCATGCCTCCCAGAGAAAGGAACCCCTAACGGAACTATTCTCTCTGGAAGATGTTTCTTACTAACCATGTAATATAACATAACTAGTTGGGCACTTGTCTGATAAAGCACTAATGACCCCTACGCCTGGTCTCCATGCATACCCCGGTTCGTACATAACCGGTAGGGTATTCGGACACACTCCGGACCGTCAGGTCCCGAGGTAGAAGCGAAAAGGTCGGCAATGACAAACGATCTACAATCCGGCTAGAAGGCATTACACATGTCAATTAACAATTACATAGTCACTCTGACTGATTGTATTCCTCTTCTATACCATCTAACAGGCTGTCTAATTTACAGTCCTGTTGGGAATACTTTGCGGCCAATTCTACTTGGCCGTATACTAAGCTTACAGGGATCTCCTTCCCATCAGGCCCCACAGGTCCGACTTCGGCCATGTGGTTTGGGTCAGACCTCGTAAACCGGGTCTTCACCATGGCCCAGGCCTCCCTAGCACCTTGCCGGCAGGCCGATATCTTCCACAACCGGAAGCGCCGCCGAGCTCCCTTAAGCTTCTCCGCAAGCTCTCCAAGGCCCTCGGGCATGGAGTGGGACGGCCATAAGGCTTGGGCAACGCCTCGCATTGCCTGCCGAACTCGCTCGTGCAGTTGCAATAGCTCGGGAAGAAGGTCACCCGTAGAACCGGGCATCTCCTCTGCAGGACGACCTGTTAGCATACCTACAGACATTACTCTGTTAGTCGACTTCCTCGCCGAACTCTTTTTTCAAAAGATTCGCTTAAGCACTTACTAAATATGCCGCGTCGAAGCCGCTGATTCTCCTTAGTGGAGTCCGACAGCTGGCCACGAACATCTCTAAGTTCAACGTCCAGCTTGGTGTTGGCATCCTGAAGATCATTCTTCTCTCGCCTCACCTTTGTCAGCGTACTCTCACCGGCCTTTAGCCGGCGTAAGAGTTGTTGTCTCTCCGGATCAAGTCCGGCGCCATCTACAATATGATTTGTCAGATTTGCACCCACGCCGCAAAATACTAATCTTTCGAAGTGTATCTTACCAGAGGGGGTCTCTTTGGGCTCCCCTGCCGCGGCTAGTGCGGCCTCCAGTTGGGCTTTGCACTCTTCCAGCTCCTGGGACAGTACGGTATTCTTCTCTGTAAGAACCTGCATAACAAATGATCCTTAAATCAGTTACTCTAACTGTTTCAAGTCTCGGGGGCTACTGGTATATATATATTTGACCAAAATTTTCTTACCCGTATGTCTTTTACATACTGCTCCGTGGCTCTGCCTAAACCATTTTGAGCGGCACGGAGGTACGCATCTCCCGAATTGAAGGCATCTAACGCCTCTTGGGAGAAACAAGCGTCGCGAAGAACTGTCCGGCGACGCCTGTGGTTCATGGCACTCTCCACCTCAGAATTCGTGGCAGAAAGCCTATCTGCATCCTCTGTCAGAGGAGCGTCCGGTGCGCGCCTTGAGCTCGCCTCCGCTTCCGGGCCAGACGTTGGAGCCTGGCTGGTGGAGGCACGATTGGCAGCCTCTCCGGATATAGTCTGGCGAGGTTTCTTTGTCCTGAAGATAGCACGAACGTTAATATGCCCTGAAGAAATAACACCAGGGAAATAGAGGGTGCGCTATACCTTTGCACCGGCATCTCAGTCCGGACCACATTCCTTTTTACCCCACGGGGCCCTGCGGCCCCTCGTTGGCTAGCCGCTGCAGGTTCGGCCTCCCGCCTCGGAAATCTCCCCTGCAAAACGCGGTTGTCGTCAGAAAAACTGAAATACGTGAGAATGGAATCCTTCTCAAGGGGATGAGGCTCCGGTCTCTGTCACCTGGGAGGCCGGGATTAACCCTGGGTAATCAGCCGTAATGGCCACCAAGGTATTGTCCTTGCTTAGCTGATGGAACACCCCGTCAATAAGCTCCACCGATATGTCCGGATCCTCTTCGGAGTCCGGATCGAGGGACCGTTCTGGATCCTCGGGCTGTGGAGGACGGCTGTTTATATCCTTTACCTCCTGACGCAGTTCCTGCGTTGAAGTCGTTAGACTATATATTTAATCATGGGAATATAAAACGAACGGGCAAGCACAATTGTCCACTTACCCAACTTGGAGGGTTGTACATAGTAAATCCGCCCTGCGGGTTGACGCGGAGGAATTCCTCCTCTTCTCCCTTGTACAAAGAGGATAAGATCTTTACTAGAGCGGCAGCTGAGGCTGGCCCCTTACGACCGTAACGGGTGGCGTCATCCTCCCCGTTAAAATCCCACATGGGGTGGCCTCTATATTGAAGCGGCTGCACCCCCCGCATGATGCATGCGGCCATGACTCCAATCATGGTTAGTCCGGAATGAGCCAATAGTCTTATCCGGCCCATCAGGTAAAGGACGTCTCTGTCGCTTTCTCTCTGAGAGCTCCGCGGACGCCAGCTCAAGCGTTTCTTTAATGGAGCATTGCTGAACTCAGGGAGACCGACCCGGATAGGGTCCGGTAGCGGGACATCATCTATATAAAACCATTCCGAAGGCCAGTCCTCGGACGCCTTCTTTGGGGTCCCGGATAGGTATCCGGTCCCGGCGATGCGCCACACTTCGGCTCCGCCCACTTGATATATAGACCCCTCTTGAGAACGGGGCACCAGGCAGAATATCCTCTTCCACAGCGCGAAATGAGCCTCAACACCCAAAAATAGCTCGCAAAGGGCGACGAAGCCCGCGATATGCAATATAGATGCGGGCGTGAGATTGTGCAGCTGGAGGTCGTAGAACTCTAGAAGCCCACGGAGAAACGGATGAACTGGAAATCCCAGTCCCCTTACTAGATAAGGGACGAAGCACACCCGCTCTCCCTTAGAGGGATTGGGGGTGCTCTCCGCTTGTTTTCCGCCATTATAGGTGGCGAGTCCGGCTCGGACCGGGACCATATAAGCCTGAGGGAGAAATCCCTTGGCCTGAAGCGACACTAACTCGCTGTGCGGGATGGAGCAACTCTCCCAGTCTCCGGGTTTAGGACTGGAAGGGCGAGGGGAGGAGCTGCGACGGCTGGCCATGTTGGAATGGACCTTTGCTGGAGGCGCTCTGATGATTACTCGCGGAGAGGAGAAGGTGTGGTTTGGATCTGAATCCCCATCCCGTTAAATAGGCGGCTCGTTTATGCGGCTAGGGGTGTGGATGTAAAAACGCCCCGGCTTTTCGCATTCGTTTGACACGTGGAAGACGGCCATTATTGGGCGTGGAAGCCAAGGAGCGCTACATTACAAAAATCGGACATTATTCCTACAGGAACACAGAAATTGGAGAAGAACCCGCCTTGCAATGCCAAAGACAATCTGCGCGCCGGACTCGTCGTCATTGAAGCCTGGTTCGGGGGCTACTGAGGGAGTCCTGGATTAGGGGGTGTTCGGATAGCCGGACTATACCTTCAGCCGGACTCCAGGACTATGAAGATACAAGATTGAAGACTTCGTCCCGTGTCCGGATGGGACTTTCCTTGGCGTGGAAGGCAAGCTTGGCGATGCGGATATTCAAGATCTCCTACCATTGTAACCGACTCTGTGTAACCCTAACCTATCCGGTGTCTATATAAACCGGAGGGTTCTAGTCCGTAGGACAACTTCATCATACAACAATCATACCATAGGCTAGCTTCTAGGGTTTAGCCTCCTTGATCTCGTGGTAGATCTACTCTTGTACTACATATATCATCAATATTAATCAAGCAGGAGTAGGGTTTTACCTCCATCGAGAGGGCCCGAACCTGGGTAAAAACATCGTGTCCCTTGTCTCCTGTTACCATCCGCCTAGACGCACAGTTCGGGACCCCCTACCCGAGATCCGCCGGTTTTGACACCGACACCAAGGGAGCCATACCAACCAAGAAGAAGTGGTTCTTCACTCAGGCCAAGGCAGAAACCAAGCAATTGTTGGTCGAGGAGGATGGGTCCTCAGGGGTAACCTTTACCATAGGCGCCATCCTCGAGCCTACTCAGGAGGAGGTGCTAGTGAAGTTTTTGCTTGCAAACAAGGGAGTGTTCACCTGGGAGCCCAGTCAGCTGGTAGGGGTCCCAAGAGAGGTAATAGAGCACCACCTAAAGGTGTGCCCCAATGTACGCCCTGTGAAGCTGATGTAGGGTAGGAACCCTCTAGCCCGATATTTCACGAAAGGAGCGAATCCCGCGATGAGCACGAAGAACACGAGGGGAAAATTACGAGGGGAACACAAGAGAACACTCAGACCAACAAGAATGATCACACATGCGCTAGATCCACGAGCACATAAGAGAAGATACACGATCCACGGGCAACTAAGGACGATACAAGGGTAGCCGGTCTTCTCCGTGAGGAGGTCTTGAATCCACGGGGGGATCTTCCCTTAGAAAGGGGGCTTGAATCCAAAGGGATCTTCTCCGAAGAGGCAACAGTCTCTCGCATGGAGGAGATCCGATATGGATGAGCGTAGCTCTATCTCTCAAATGAGCTAAACCAACGCTAACCCTAGAAAGGAGGAGGTGGAGGAGCATATATAGTCTAGGTCCACGAAGGGGTAAGTGAGGGGCGAAAGGGTACATGGGCTTCGGCCCGAGTGTCTGCGCGCAGGCAGGGCCGGAAGTTCCGGGGACGGCCGGAAGGTCCGGGCGCAGGAGGTTCCGGGTGAAGGTCCGGCCAAGGTCCGGGCTATCCAGAGAGTTGGCACACTCTCGGGCGGCTTCGATGCGTCGGGGGCGGAAGTTCCCAGATGGCTGGAGGTTCCGGGGGCCGGAAGTTCCGGGCTTTCCAGAAACTTGTCCGGGCTTCCTCTTCCTTCTCTTCCATGCTTCCCTCGCGGATGGTGTAGTTGTTCATTGGCGCTTGCACTCCTCCTCGACATTCGTGAAGCTCCGACAATACCTATGCATGCACGATGGAGGGTCAAGTAGTATACCATCCTCGAAGGGGTCAAGTGAGCACGTGTAAAGGAGAGGATTCACCTTTATGTATGTGAAGTAGATGTCGCATGTGTCACTTGCCAAATGAACTCTTGACATGGTGATGTCCATAGGATGCTCCGCATCATCTCCTCCCCCTTGGGAAAGTTCCGACCTCGGATCGATCCAAATCATCATGGTAAAGAGATGGCGTCACCATGTAGGAGTGGTCGATCACCAAGTTCTCGTCATCTTGTAGCTCGAAATGGGCACTCTCCAATGTCGCACCATCTTGGGATTCCTTCAAAAGGAGCAAAGACAACAAACACTTGGAAAAACAAATGTGGGTAGTGATAGTGCAAAATCAAGCATTCAAGCGGTGATTCACCCAACAAGTGTCGTCGTCATGCAAAGCATATGGTTGGACAAAGGATTGTGACATGGCATGTAAGCACATAAATTGAGCATAAGCAAAGAAATCATGGAGACAAGCATGTAAATGTGAGGTAGTGATGCAAATATGTGTGACAAGATAATAAGCATCTACCTCAAGTTCATAGAAAGCATTCACAAATTGCTCAATGAAAGGTCTATGGTAGGCATAGGAATCATTCACAACACCAAAGAAAATGAGATGTATAAACACATGGGTCAGGTGTAAGACAATCCAAGCATAATGTGCATGGGGTGTAGTGAACATCGTGTGGCACTCAACACAATGGAAAGAGCAATTGTTCATCATGTGTGAGGCAATCGAGGCAAGCATGTAGAAATCAATGGGACATGGCATATGTGAAGTGATGACATTGTTGCAACCAAACATATGAGAGGAGCAAGTAATCATGGATGCAACACACAAGGCATATATACCATGATGCATGGAATGGTGAAAATGACAAGTCAAAGCCAGATCTCTAACAAGTGTGCAATCAAGTGGTCCAAGATGAATTATAAGTCTCATGGGGAAAGCAACACAAGTAGTATGATCCATAATATCCATGCTCATGGTTTGGGGGTTCACAAAAGAGAAGGATATCACCTTAAAAGCATGTCCTTGTGCGTCCTTCACAATGCCGAAGTACAATCAAGTGCGATGTAGAATCGTCGTGGTAGAAGGTGGTTCACTCTCAAGAGCTCGGATTGTCAACTCACGTGACGTGGAAGTTGACATGAAGTCCGAGTATCCTACACATGCACACAACAAAAGAAAGAACATATGCGCATGGTAGATAAACACATCATCCATCATGATGGTTCTATTCTCTTGCACATAACCATTAGAAGCACAAGTGGGTGAATAATATGATGCAACAATGGCAATATTCATGGCACTAGGTATACGATGCAAAGAGGTAAGACAAGCATGCTTCATAAGGAATTTGTCAAAATCTCCAATCATATGTGATAATGCTTTGGGGGCAATCTCATCAGCAAGACTAAAATCATTGTTGCACTCAATACATCGAAAATCATCTAGCATGAGAGAGGCAACATATGGAGATATATGACAACAAGCAATAAAAATCATGTGCAAAGCATGTAGATGGTTGTCATTAACCGCATGAAGGGAGCAAGTATGAATCATTGGTGATGCAACATAAGCAAGCATAGTAATCAAGTCGTGCAAGCTAGTAGTGCGAAGATGCAACATACTAGAGGAAAGCATGGCAATCATGTCATGTGAGCAAATAATAGGCATAGCCAATGCACATGACATATCGCAAGCACGAACACAAAGCAAGATCATAGTATCATCATAGGCATGGGGCACAAAGAAAATATGGCAATAACAAGTGATATCTCCACCAAGCTTGTAAATACACATACAAGTAGTAGAATCAATCATCGTGTGTAATGCAAAGCATGGGTCACAAATGCATGGCAAAGGCATAGGAATGAGCATATCATTCAAAGTGAACATGGCAAGATGGGCATATAATATGTAATGGACAATAACCCATAGCCAAGTGAGGGTCATGTAGAAGAAATGTGTGAAGACTTTGCATGAAGAGAGCGGTGGGAAAGACAATCCATGGGATCCCAAGTCATCATTGCTCTCTAGAGCTCATTTTGTCAACTCGTGGGATTGCGAGGTTAACAAGTATTCATGGGTACCTACACAAAAGAGACACAAACCAAAGAAATTGTGCGCGTGGTAAATGTACACATCATCCCTCATGATGTGTATGTTCACGTGTGAGTTAGCACAAGATAAGCATCGGTCAAAGAAATTTGATGCATGGTATAAGAACATGTCATTCATCATGAAAGAATAGTTATTGTGTATAACACGATGGGGACACAAATTGAGCATAGTAGTATATGGCACAACAATATCATTATGATTCATGGGGAGCATATGGTGCACACAAGTATTGGGATCATGAAATGGATGGGATGAATCAAAGTCTCCTAAAATGTATGAGGAAACTATGGGGGTCTCCTCATAAGCAATATTGGAAACATCATATGGAGAAAATGGACAACATCCAAAACAATGCATATCCGAAGCTAGGCGGTTATGGCATATGAGATAAATGATGCAAAGGGAGCATATCAATATCATCACAAGATAAACAAATGCCAATAACCATGGGCTTGCCATCTATTCCATGATTTCATATTGGGTTAATTTTAATGGCATATGCATAGTCACTATGAAGAGATTGCAAATATGACATGTGGTCGATCTCATGCATAGCATATGACAAGTCAAGCGAATGGGCAAACATGATGTGACCGAGAGAATTATCACAAGAAATCCTATGTAACATGGCATCATAACTAATAGACTCCACATGGCAATCATCATACTCATCATAAATGGGGAATAAATCATCACATGAGGAAGTCACACTAGCATGAAGCATGGAAATAGGTGGATCAACATCATGCAAGCAATCAATGTCAAGAATGTCCACTAGTGGGACTAGAGCATTACCGTCACCTATGTTACCGTTTTCATTCCACTCAAGTGGTGTAGGTGAGGTTGGAAAGACCAAATGGTGGTCATCTTCATCTTGATGGAACCATGTGGGGGGGTGCATCAAATTCCACCATGGCCATCGTCTTGTCCAAAGGTAGGACGTAGTCGTTGCTAATCGGCTCGTCATCATATATGGGACCTAGCACCAAATGAGAAGACACAATAGAGGTAGAGGTCAAGTCGTTAGTGTTGAAAGTGGCCTCACATGACCTATCAACTATCTCACTCTCTCTATGTGGTGGTTCACTCACTCCCTCAAAATAGGTGCACTCAATCTCATGTATGGTGGAGTCACTCATCTCGCTCAAGTGGTGGGGGTTGTGGATCTCCTCACATGGGAATTGGGGCAACTCATCATATATGGGGCTAGTGGTGAAGTCACTCTCACTCTCAATATGGTCGCTAAAGTCACTCAAGTCATCACATGTCGCCGTGGTCGAAGGGAAAATCCCATGCTCAGCCATCTCGTTGTTGTCGCCGTGGATGAAGGACGAAGATGGCACATCATCACTCTCGCCTCCTAAGATGGAAGCATCATCTTGCTCGTCACCATGTCGCTCGCCTCCAAAGCATGTTCCTTGATTGGCTACATAGTCGTAGTCGTCGCCACACCGTCTTGAAAAAGAGTCGAAGTAGACTCGTGATCATCAATGCCACAAAGAGGGATGGCGGTGAAGTCGAACTTGGGAGCATCGTCTTGGAGCTTGTCGGGCTTGGACATCGTAGTGGTACTAGCCTCATGCTCGTTCTCATGGAGCTTGGTCATCGCGAAGTGAGCTTGGGATGGAGAGGCTTTGGCTTTCATGAGTTCTTGTTCCGCCTTGAGAGCACCAATGTAGTTGTCGTCGAGGGACTTGTAGTTCTCGAGGAAGATCGTCTTGGAGATGTCATTGTGCAATCCCATCATGAAGTGGAACTTCATCGAAATGGGGTCGTCCACGTCGGCTCATCGCAAGGAAATCTTCATCTCCTTGAAGTACTCATCGATGGACTTGGATCCTTGGATGGTGTTCTCCAATTGGCGTTGAAATTGTTCAATGTAGGTTGGAGGCACGAACTCTCACCGCAAAGCTCTCTTTGTCTTGGGCCAACTCATGTCGTAGCGTTTCGAAGGTGTGTGAAGACACCATGTCGAGGCGTAGTCATGGAAGTTTCTTGTGGCGCACTTCACTTGATCTTCGGGAGGTACTTGATGTAGCTTGAGGTAGTCGTCCATCAAACGTTCCCACTCGAGATACTCCTCGGGTTCTTCAGTCCCATAGAAAGGAATCACATGGTCGATGTCGAGGTCGTAGTAGCTCGTGGAAGTCACGGACTTGAGCTTGGGGAGCTTCTCTTGAGGTGCTTGTGGGCAAAGATGTCGTATGTCCATAGGCGAAGATGCCAACGGAGATGGTGAAGTCGTTGAGAGGTTGTTGGTGTTGAGCCCTTGACCTTCATGTCCTTGTTGGTGGTGGTGTCGATGCCGATGTGATCTTGCCGGAGATGGTATCTTGATGGCATGTGCTCTGGAGCGTCTTCTCGAAGATGAGGAAGACCGCTTGTAGAACTTGATGAGGGCTTTGATCTCCTCCATTTGAGCTTGCATCTTGGCGTCGTTGGAGTTGTTCGTGGCATCGAACTCGTCCTTGTTGTTGTAGACCGAAGATGAAATGCCTTGCCTATCCATCACTCCAAGAGAAAAATGTGAGTGGTAGAAAGAGAAGAACGAATACCAAATGTACCTTGACCGAAGTTGAAAGTGGAACAATGATCACTCCAATGTGGACAAGGAAATAGCACAATTGGTACCAATTCTTGTCGGTTTCTCACACCTACACAAATAAGGCTTATGGTGGAGCTCGGTGAGGATAGTGGCACAAAAATTTGGTGCAAAATGTTGGCAAGAGTCAATAATGTTGAAAGAGATTCACAAATTCGCAAGTGTAACAAGTAGACCAATAGAAATATGTGGCACACGGAAACACACACACGGATAGATAAATGGGGTCGTGCAACCAAGGATGAGCTCAAAATGTGGAATCCACAGAAAATGCTCTTGTTGCACAACTCTAGAGAGATGCTAGCATGATTGCTCAATAGGCGGATACGACACTTGTGCACAACCTATAAGAGACAAAAATGCAACGACTTCTATCCCAAGTATGCTATGTATATGATGTTCCGGTGGTATGATCCAAGATGATTGGATATGACAATCTTATGCAATGTGGAATGATTCTATGGCACTTGTTTACAAGCTTCTTGCTCTCTCTTTTTCTTTGCTTAAAAGCTTTTTTTGATATGTATGGACACTTTTGCACAATGCACAAACCAAGATAGCTATTGCGTATATGCAATGGAATATGATATGATACCAATATGATATGGCATGGTATGTATGCAATGGAAGGTGTAGACCACTAATGTGCACAAGTAACATTGCCGACAATACTCAAAGTCTAGTATCGATAGGCAAGTGACGCAAAATGGGCTAGGGGTTAACAATGCAATTGCGAGGGAATATACAATGGAGGGATACCATGATACCAAGATTATATGGAAGTTACCGTCCTTGGCGATGATGAGTGGCGGTGATCTTGATGGAGATACCAAGATGATGGAGACTCGTCCCTAAGTAGCCGAAACACCTTAGGAAACAAAAAAACCGCGAACTCAAAATCTCAAATGTCAAATGGTGGTAGCGGGATGCGGTGGTGGTGTTGCGGAAGCTCGATGGGATTGCGGCAATGCAATGATGGGTTATGCGAGTAGGCAATGCAGAAGTGGAGGGTTATTGGGTTATGTGAGTCGGAGTTGGAAGCACGGTCCCTAAGTAGCCGAAACACCTTAGGAGACACAACTCACAACACAAACAAAATTGGGTTAGGTTGGGGTGGCGGAAGTGTGTGGTGGGTAAGCCTATGCGAAAGTGGTGGTGGTGGTTGATGAGGAAGCAACCGTCCCTAAGTAGCTGAAACACCTTAGGAGACTTGAATCACTACTCAAGCAACCACATATGCGATGGGGAACAAAATTGGTTATGTTGCGGAAGTCAGTGATGGTGCAGCGGATGATATGGTGGAAGGCCTAGGCAAAGATGCCAAAATTCCAAAATATTGATGGGGTCAAAAGGTGGTGAAACCATGGTGAGGTCCTCGGGCACGTCGATAGCTCCAAAACGAGCCAAAGAACACTCAAATCGGAGTTCGGAGCGAAAAGTTGTGACCAAAATGGTGAAAGAGGTTGATGCTGAAATTTCGGGGAAAGTTTCTGGTTAGGCCGGAAGTTCCTGGCCTAGGGCCGGAAGTTCTAGGGGGTGGCCGGAAGTTCCGGGAGTCGCGGAAAAACTGCAGGGAGTCTGGGGATTTTTGGGGTAAACTTTCTGCTTAGCCCAGAAGTTCCGGGGCTGGGACGGAAGTTCCGGGGGACGAAAGTTCCGGGGAACGAAAGTTCCGGGGGAGTCCGGAAGTTCTGGGGGTCATGGAATTTCTTCCAGTACGAACCCTAAATTCCAGATCTAAGAATGGGGGCGGAAAAACTCGATTTTCAGGTTCAAAATTGGGAAGATTTCATGGATAGAAATGGGGGAAAAGATGGGGAATGCTAGATCCACTTGAGACACAACGAATCCATGGATCAAAATCAACAAAACATCATCCAAACCAACAAATCACAAAAAAATTGGGGCTATTTTTGGTGGGGATTTTCGAATTTAGGACGAAATCAACAAAATTAGGCTAGAAAACAAAGAGGGGAGGCTCCGAAATCGTGATCAACGTGGCTCATGATACCAAGATGATGTAGGGTAGGAACCCTATAGCCCGATCTTTCATGAATGGAGCGAATCCCGCGATGAGCACGAAGAACATGAGGAGGGAAACGAGGGGAAAATCACGAGGGGAACACAAGAGAACACTCAAACCAACAAGAATGATCACACATGCGCTAGATCCACGAGTACATAAGAGAAGATACACAATCCACGGACAACTAAGGACGATACAAGGGTAGTCGGTCTTCTCCGTGAGGAGGTCTTGAATCCATGGGGGGGGGTCTTCCCTTAGAAAGGGGGCTTGAATCCAAAGGGATCTTCTCCGAAGAGGCCGCAGTATCTCGCACGGAGGAGATCCGATATGGATGAGCGTAGCTCTATCTCTCAAATGAGCTAAATCGACGCTAACCCTAGAAAGGAGGAGGTGGAGGAGTATATATAGTCTAGGTCCACGAAGGGGTAAGTGAGGGGCGAAAGGGTACATGGGCTTCGGCCCGAGTGTCTGCGCGCAGGCAGGGCCGGAAGTTCTGGGGACGGCCGGAAGGTCCAGGCGCCGGAGGTTCCGGGCGAAGGTCCGGCCAAGGTCCGGGCTATCCAGAGATTTGGCACACTCTCGGACGGCATTGATGCGTCGGGGCCGGAAGTTCCGGGACGGCCGGAGGTTCCATGGGCTGGAAGTTCCGGGCTTTCCAGAAACTTGTACAGGCTTCTTCTTCCTTCTCTTGCATGCTTCCCTTGCAGATGGTGTAGTTGTTCCTTGGCGCTTGCACTCCTCCTCGACATTCGTGAAGCTCCGACAATACCTATGCATGCACGATGGAGGGTCAAGTAGTATACCATCCTCAAAGGGGTCAAGTGAGCACGTGTAAAGGAGAGGATTCACCTTTATGTATGTGAAGTAGATGTCGCACGTGTCACTTGCCGAATGAACTCTTGACATGGTGATGTCCATAGGATGCTCCGCATCAGAAGCAGAAGGCAAGGCGGCAGTCCGCAGAGAAGCAAGCTTTCATCGTCCAAGAAACTCGCAAGTTGGAGCCTGCGGGTGTCATACGCGAGGTTCGGTACCCCGAGTGGCTGGCGAACCACGTCGTCGTCCCCAAGAAAGGCGGGAAGGTGCGGATGTGCGTAGACTTCACCAACCTCAACGAGGCCTGCCCCCAAGATCTGTTCTCGCTTCCATGCATCGAGCAGATCGTCAACTCCACCGCCGAGTGCGACTTGCTATGCTTCCTGGATGCGTTCTCAGGGTATCACCAGATCAAGATGGTGGTAGAAGATGTGGAGAAGACGGCCTTCCTGACCCCGTGTGGGGTGTACTGCTACACCTTCATGCCATTCAGGCTGCACAACGCGGGCGCAACCTTCCAGCGACTGATGCACATCGCCTTAGGGCGGCAGCTCAGGAGAAACACTGAAGCCTACGTCGATGACATCATGGTGAAGTCTCAGGAGGCAGGGATCTTGATCCAAGACCTAGAGGAGACCTTTGAAAGCCTTCGCCGGGTGGACTTGTGGCTCAATCCAGAGAAATGCGTGTTTGGCGTCCCTTCCGGCAAGCTGTTGGGTTTCCTGGTGTCCCACGGGGGGGTCGAGGCCAACCCAGAGAAGGTGAAGGCCATTCAAGACATGAGTCCACCACAAACCCTCAAGGAAATGCAGAAGTTGGCTGGTCGGGTGACTGCATTGGGGCGCTTCATCTCCAAGCTGGGAGAGCACGCCCTACCCTTCTTCAAGCTGATGAAAAAGAAGGGCCCGTTCGAGTGGACCCTAGAGGCCGACTGTCGGTGTCAAAACCGGCGGATCTCGGGTAGGGGGTCCTGAACTGTGCATCTAGGCCGGATGGTAACAGGAGGCAAGGGACACGAAGTTTTACCCATGTTTGGGCCCTCTTGATGGAGGTAAAACCCTACGTCCTGCTTGATTAATATTGATGATATGGGTAGTACAAGAGTAGATCTACCACGAGATCGGAGAGGCTAAACCCTAGAAGCTAGCCTATGGTATGATTGTTGTTCTATATGTTGTCCTACGGACTAAAACCCTCCGGTTTATATAGACACCGGAGAGGGTTAGGGTTACACAAAGTCGGTTACAATGGTAGGAGATCTACATATCCGTATCGCCAAGCTTGCCTTCCACGCCAAGGAAAGTCCCTTCCGGACACGGGACGAAGTCTTCAATCTTGTATCTTCATAGTCCAGGAGTCCGGCTGAAGGTATAGTCCGGCCATCCGGACACCCCCTAATCCAGGACTCCCTCACCGACCAAGCTTTCCAGGACCTCAAGAGATACCTGACCAACCCTCCAGGATGGTGGTTGTCACATCCTAGCTAGCCATGCATTAGAGTGTTGCATCATGTTTCCTTTTTCATCAGAAACTTGAAATGGGGATCTGTGAAACCCTCAGAATCATTTTTGAAAATGATCCAAATAAAAATTTCTCCAAAAAGGTCCAAGAAAATGCTCATGTTGCTCTCTGAAAATATTGGACAGAGATAAAAATCAAACCAATATTTTCAATAGCTCATAGGTATTTATTTTGGGCATTTGGAATTAATGCATAATTATTTGCTTTGGAAATATATTATTTATATATATTAATATATGTCCAAATATTATGCCAATTATAAAGGAGCTCTGGAATAATATATCTAGCTCCTGCAAAAATTGGCATAAGGAAATAAAATGATTTAATATTTTATTTAAATCAAAACAAATGTCAGAAATTAGAAAACAGAAAATAATTAAAAGGGAGAAGCTTACCTGGGCTCCTCCCTGTGCAGCCCAGCCAGCTGGCCGGCCCAGCCAGCAGGCGGCCCAGCCCACCACTGCAGCCCTCCGTCGTCTTCCTCCCCTCGCCCCGAAGCTGCTGCGTGCTCGCACGCGCACGGCCGCGCGGCCACCTCCTGCTTGCCGACGAGCTCCTGGCCGCGTGGACGACTCCCGCAGGCCGTCCCGATCCCCCCTGCTCTCTCTCACTCTCCCCCGGCTCTTCCCTCCTCTCCCTCGCTCTCTCTCTCACACGGCCGAACACCACCGTCGCCGCCGTTCGCCAAAGCAGCCGTCTCCGGCCACCCCTCGCTCCCCCGACTAGCTCAGGAGCTCCGCCTCGACCCCCTCTTCCTCCCCACCGCTCCACGGGTCCCCGGAAGCCCTGCATCGCCGCCACGTCGCCGTTCCCCTCTTCGGGCTCCGACCATCGTCGCCGTCGAATTCGTCGTCTCCAGCGCGTCCCCGAGCCCGCTAACCATCCCTGCAGCTCCGCGGTGAGCCCCCGGATCGTTTCCCCCTTCTTCCCTGGTCTCTTCCGACCTCTAGGCCCTAGCCCCACCTTGGCCGAGAGCTCCACGCCGCCGGCGATGTCGCCGTCGTGGCCACGGTCACCGTAGCACCCAACCGAGCACACTATCGTGCTCCACACCTCACTAGGATCACGCAGCACGCACTAACGCCTCCCCAAACCCCCTGCAACACCGATCCCGACCGCACCCGAACTCCGGCGGCCGCAGCCGAGCTCGCCGCCGTCGACTCCGGCCACCCCAGGCCCAGCCACGGCCACCGTTCGACGCGCGGGAGCAAGAGCTTTCCAACGAACCCAAGCACGGCCTCGCCCGTGCCCTGTAGCGCGATCCCGCGTCGCGCCGCCGTCTCGGACCTCGCCGGCGTCACGTCGCCGGTGGGTTTGACCCACTTTGACCACGGCAGGACACCCCCTGAGTCCCTGACAGGTGGGCCCAGCCCTGTAGCTAATTAGGATTAGTGCTAACCACTAATGGTTAACCCCTGACACTGACAGTGGGCCCCCAGCGCCACTAACCCCTAATTAGGATTAAACTAACCCTGTTTAACCCCCTGTCACTGACGTGTGGACCCCACACGTCAGGTTTGACTCCAGCCAGCCGCAGTTGACCACTGACGTCATGCTGACGTCATGCTGGCGCAGTAATTATAATTTCTGGATTTAAATTTAATCAGGAAATTCCAGAATATTATTTAAACTTCAAAAATTCATAACTTTTATTCTGTAACTCCAAATTAGACAAATTATATATGAAAAATGATCAGAAAAATCCAATCTATCCATCTGTACTATTTTCATGCATGATCAAACAAGTTAAATTGATGTTTTAAGCAGAACAAGGAAAAGCACTTTAAAAGGCCATGTTTGAGTTTGAAATTTGAATCTTTGATTCAAATTTGTTCAAACCCTTCTGGTTTAGTTGCATTAGCCCAACACACTCATATTGCCATGTTTCATGCATGCATCATATTGTCGCATATTGTTTGGTGATGTTTGTGCATCGCTGTCCTTTACGACAGGTTCTGCCCCCGAGGAGTACCGTGATTACCCTAACGAAGAACCGTATCAGTGCATCGAACCATCAGGCAAGCAACCAACCATTTGATCATATCGATACAATCCCATGTTCTCGCTCCTGCTCTCTTTTACTGCATTAAGACAACGCGTTTCAAACTGCTGTGTGCTACGGTAGTTGAACCCATTTCCTCTGCATGACCTGTCATTGCCACAGTAACTAGATGAAACCCACTAGCATGTGTAGGAGTTGATTGAGCCATGTGTATGTGTTGTTCCTACCTTGCTATGCCTGCTATGCTTAGAGTCGTGTCAGGTCTGGTTCATCTGGGTGATGGGCTAGAGTGAAATGTTTATGTCGGTAATGAGAGTGGTGTGGTGAACACGATTTGGTAAAGGTATCGATGAGAGGCCATGTAGGAGTACATGGTGGGTTGTTTCATTGAAGCCGACCTTAAGCACTGAGATCTGTATATGTGATTTAAGATACAGCTACTACCATGCATTGGGCCCTGAAATATGACCCCGCTCGACTTCTTATTCACCCTAGCTCTCTGTCCAGGAGTTGCAAGTAGTTTCTGGTGTTTGTAGCCTACTGGAGGCCGTGGACAGCGCTGACCGTAGGGGTGGGCTGTGATGCGGTAGGTACGTGGCCGGGTGTACCGAATACCCGTTAGGTATCTCGGGAACCTTGTTCACATCGTTCGGGGCCGTATGGGAAACCTCGGCCGGACTCCCTACGGATGGAACCTGAATAGGCGATAAACCTGGACTAGAGGCTTAAGTGTTTAGGTAGGTCGTGGTCTACACCCACGTCGGCTTTCGCTTGAAGTCTGCCGAGCACATGTCGTGTGCAGACGCTAAGTGGTGGAAACATGTATGAAGAAGTACACCCCTGCAGGGTTAACATGATCTATTCGAATAGCCGCGTCCGCGGTAAAGGACTACTTGGTTGCCTATACAGTTCATAGACAAGTAAATGGAAACTACTAAAAGCCTCAAGATAAGTGTGAGTGCCGAGGATGGCTCTTCCGTAGGAAGACGGAGGTGGATCCTCGGTAGTGTATTGAAGTGGTGAGTAGTGGACTCGTGTGCGCAAAACCATTTCAAGTTGGAGTATCGTAGGATAGCCTAGCCAAGAGTCAAAGCTGGCTTGCTGCAATAACTCCACCAACCCTTCTTGATACTATGCATGTATGTAGGATCTGATGTAAGTCTTGCTGAGTACCTTTGTACTCATGTTGCTATAATCTACATTTTTACAGAAGACGCTGCAACCCCTTCTGATGGGTTCTATGTAGACGTTGACATCAACGAGTAGGCTAAAGACCCAGGTGGTGACCCTGAGCTTGTGATGGACCACGTAGTATAGCTAGGCTTTCCAAGCCTCTTTTATTTTACTAGTTGTCTGTACTCAGACAATGTACTTCCGCTGCTGGTTTGTATGACTGTATGACTTGTATGTTGGGTCGTGAGACCCGTACCTTTGTGTATGATATGTATGGCTCCCTGAGCCTTAAATAAAGTACTTGTGTCGTAGAGTCATGTTGTGATGCTTCGTTGTATTTGCACATATCGAGCATATTGTGTGTATGATTGAAATGCTTGGTATGTGTGGGATCTGACTATCTAGTTGTTTATCTTTAGTAGCCTCTCTTACCGGGAAATGTCTCCTAGTGTTACCGCTGAGCCATGGTAGCTTGCTACTGCTCTGGAACACTTAGGCTGGCCGGCATGTGTCCTTCTTCGTTCCTGTGTCTGTCCCTTCGGGGAAATGTCACGCTTTGAGTACCGGAGTCCTGTTAGCCCGCTACAGCCCGGTTTACCGGAGTCCTGCTAGCCCAGTGCTACAGCCCGGACCCATTTGCTGATGACCGACACGTTCGGAGCTGGGTCATGGATGCCTGTCCCTGTAAGTCTGTGCCACTTTGGGTTTACGACTAGTCATGTCAGCCCGGGCTCTTTATCATATGGATGCTAGCGACACTATCATATACGTGAGCCAAAAGGCGCAAACGGTCCCGGGCAAAGGTAAGGCGACACCCGTGGGAATACCGTGCGTGAGGCCGCAAAGTGATATGAGGTGTTACCGGCTAGATCGATGTGACATCGAGTCGGGGTCCTGACAGCGTTGGCATCAGAGCCGGACTGCCTGTAGGTTCTCCAAGCCAAACTGGTCGATGTTGAGTCTAGAAATTCTTTAGTTATATGTAGGGGAATTGTTTGTGGGTTGGAACGTAAGGCTCTTTTACTCCTTTATCTTATGACATTCTGATCTGAGTCAGTCCATTCTTCCACCGGGGGTTAAGGAATTAGGATCTGTTCTCTCTATCAGGATCACGAGTTGCTAATCAGTAGTACCTTATAAGTTTATGGATTCAAGCCTAGTTCAGTTTTACTACCACATGATGTTGTTAGAATGGATTCAGAACTTTGATATGATGATGTTGAGTGTGTACGAAATCCTTTGTCAAATGTCTCAAAATCCTTTTTGAGCATTTACAGCTGTTATGCTGCCGAAATTTTGCTAGAAATTCTAATGCCTTTGCATTATGATTGTGCTTTCAGATGGCCACTCGCGACCTCAATCAAGTGGTTCGCCTGACTCGATGCCTAGATGTACCCGGCCATACTGCCAAGTTGGTCAGGGTAATGACTGAGGCTGGATACCGTTGGTATCCTGAGTACACGGTCGAAGAGCAATTCCGAGATTTTAATCAAAGCCAGTATCTCTGCACTGTCAGGATATTTCCATCTTATCCTGGATCCACCGAGCCTCTTCACTGCTCCTATGGACTCGGGGTTACTATTGAGATGGCTGTGCAGGACGCCGCCTACTCTATGATGACCATTATGCGAGTCAGATCTGGTTTATTTCGGGACTCTGATTTCCGGTATATGCCAGGATCACTTCCGGGAGCACAAGGGTATCTCCAGGCTATTTATGCTGACCCCACTCAGGAGGATTCACGGACTCGCACCACTGCTGAGATGCTCGAGGATAAGGACCGTGAAAATCGGGCCTTGAGGTTAGAGCTCTTCAATACCCGTGCTGACCACTGGGCCACTTTGACCCGGTTCGCACCGGCGGTGCAAGCTGGATATTCAGATATGCGCGATCTCTATCCTGTGAGATCTGCTCTGCCAGACGTGATGGGTTGGCGTGATGTAGGAGGCATCACCCCACCTCGCGGTCCCCGCAGGCCACCGTCTGTTGGTCCAAGGCCTCATCCTAGCCCCTATGGTCCACAAGCTCCGCGAGACCGTCTGTTTCCGGATGATCATGTTGAGCTTCCAGGCTATGGAGGTGACTTCTACGAGGACTACTACGGATCGGTCTGAGTTAGTGGTAGTATCACTAGTTCGCACTAGCTGTGTCTTCTATCGTTCCGCGTGACTCGTGGGATATGACCTAGTTTGTACTCTTTCCGGAGGTGTAGAGAAATAATGTATAGGAGCTTGGGATGCCTCCGATGAGATGTAATCCTCTTTTCACCGTATTAGTACTTTGTTTGGTTTTGTACTAAACCCTGTATGGTGTGTATGACGATGGAATAAAAGAAGCAGTTTCTGTATCTACCATGTCATACGGATGATCATCTTGCATTCCGAGTTATTCCTTACATTATGTGTCCTATGTCGGAATTTTATCATCCTGACTAAATCATTGTCTTGTTTACCTAGGATGGTCAACACGCGCACTAACCCTGCTCCTCAAGAGCAGGCCGAAGGCAGTGAAGTCAGGGATGCAAATCTGCCTCATCCTCCTTCACTAGCCGAGGTTATGATGGAAGCTGAGAGAAACAAGCGGGAGACCAACCGTTTGTTGGAGCGTATTGAACAGAACACAGCACACCATCAGAGGACTAACGTGGTGTCACTCAGTGATTTTATCAAATTACATCCACCCACGTTCCACCACTCCGTCGAGCCTCTCGACGCTGATGACTGGCTTCGCAGTATCGCTCACAAGCTGCGTTCCGCGCTGGTAGCGGAGGCTGACAAGGTCACCTTTGCTGCATATCATCTTGAAGGCCCCGCCAGTCTATGGTGGGAGAATTATGGAGCTATGCGCCCAGCGGGCCATGTCACTACTTGGGCTGAATTCAGCGAGGCTTTCCGTGAACATCACATTCCGGAGGGCCTCATGGACCGTAAACGTGAGGAATTCTGCAATTTCACCCAAGGCCGACTTTCTGTGGATGTTTATAGCAGGGAGTTTGGTAATCTCGCACGATATGCAACCGAGGAAGTTTCTACTGACGCCAAGAAGCAAGCAAGGTTCCGTAAGGGCCTTAGTCCTGAGCTTCGCCGCGACCTCCGTCTGCATGAGTGCACATCTTTTCAGAAACTTGTCAACAAAGCCATCAGTGCTGAAACTGGTCAGACTGACTATGACGCAACACGCAAGCATGGCCGCGATATGGGTTCCTCATCCGGTGCTGGTCCTCAGAAGCGCCGCGTGTGGGTACCCAACACCGCCCTGCCACCCAGGTTCACACCGAGGCCATCCTTCCAGGCGCCTCGCCCCGTTCAACAGTCTGCACCGGCCAAGCCCTATGGGGGTCCAACTAACAATGCTCCTCCACGTACCAGTTCCGTGACTTGTTTCAAGTGTGGGGAATCTGGTCACTATATGCGTGAGTGTCCCCAGACCAACCCCAATCAATCTGCTAAAGCTGTTGGCCGTGGCAAGCCGACAGGAAAAATATTCCACGCCAGACCGGTCACCGCTTCACGTGGCCATGTCAACTGTATCTCTGCCGAAGAAGCTCAAGAGGATCCCAACGTCGTTCTCGGTACGCTTCTTGTAAATTGCCACCCGGCATCTGTTCTTTTCGATACAGGAGCCTCTCATTCTTTTATATCCGAAAATTATGCTCGTTTGCATAACGTTGCATTCTGTGACATGCCATCCACTATGGAAATTTCTACCCCTGGTTCTAGATGGCAGACCTCTAGGGTAAGTTATGGAAATGAAATCCAAGTCGACAGACTTGTTTTTCTCGCGTCTTTGATAGCCCTTAAATCTTCAGATATTAATATCATTTTGGGTATGGACTGGATGTCAGCTCATCAAGCCAAAATTGATTGCTTCTCTAGGACTGTTCAACTCACCCATCCTTCGGGGAAGATAGTCAATGTCTTGACCCGAATAGCCAAGCGACAATTATATTCTCTTAACGCCAGCCCTTTGCCAGACCTTGAGGACATTCCGGTAGTCCGTGACTTCCCGGATGTCTTTCCAGAGGAATTGCCAGGTGTTCCACCTGACAGGGATGTTGAGTTCGTAATCGACCTCATCCCCGGAACTGTTCCGATTGCTAGAAGACCTTATAAGATGGCACCACTAGAACTAGCCGAGCTTAAGAAACAACTCGATGAATCCTTGAAAAAGGGTTTCATCCGCCCTAGTTCATCTCCGTGGGCTTGCCCCGTACTATTCGTCAAGAAGAAGGATGGTACGGACCGGATGGTTGTAGATTACCGACCTGTCAATTTGGTCACAATCAAGAATAAATATCCGCTTCCCAGGATCAACGACTTGTATGATCAGCTCGCTGGATCCTCAGTCTTTTCCAAGATGGATTTGAGGTTGGGCTACCATCAAATCAAAATCAGAAACGGGGACATTCCTAAAACGGCCTTTGTTACTCGTTATGGCCAATACGAGTACACCGTCATGTCCTTCGGTTTAACCAACGCTCCAGCCACCTTTTCTCGGTTAATGAACTCAATCTTCATGGAGTATTTGGATAAATTCGTCGTAGTTTATCTCGATGATATACTCATCTACTCCAAGAACGAGGAAGAACATGCCGAACATCTAAGGCTAGTGTTGAAGAAACTTCGAGAGCATCGCCTTTATGCCAAATTTTCTAAATGTGAATTCTGGTTGACAGAAGTGACCTATCTAGGTCATGTAATATCTGGTAAAGGTATTGCTGTTAACCCTGAGCGAGTTCAAGCCGTCCTTAATTGGACTCCACCTGAATCGGTCAAGCAAGTTCGGAGTTTTCTAGGCTTAGCGAGCTATTGTCGTCGCTTTGTCGAGAACTTCTCCAAAGTTGCTAAGCCTCTAACCGAACTCCTCAAGAAAGATAAAAGTTCGAATGGACTCCACAATGTGAGCACAGCTTTCAGGAACTGAAAAGACGCCTGACCTCTGCTCCCGTACTGGTACCGCCAGACTTTTCCAAGGACTTTGTTATCTACTGCGACGCCTCGCGACAAGGACTAGGTTGCATTCTTATGCAAGATCGACACGTAATTGCTTACGCTTCACGGCAATTGCACCCACATGAGGAGAATTATCCTACTCATGATCTAGAGCTTGCAGCCGTAGTCTATGCACTTAAGACCTGGCGACATTACCTCCTCGGTAATCGTTGCGAAATATTCACTGATCACCAAAGTCTGAAGTACATTTTCACCCAACCGGATTTGAATCTCAGGCAGAGACGTTGGGTTGAATTGATCACAGACTTCGACTTAGGAATAACCTACACCCCAGGGAAAGCCAACGTCATGGCTGATGCGCTAAGTCGTAAATCTTATTGTAACAACCTGATGTTACAACAAAGTCAACCGCTCCTCCATGAGGAATTTCGGAAGCTTAACCTTCACATTGTACCTCAAGGTTTTCTTTCCACCTTGGTAGCAAAACCTACTCTTACGGATCAAATCATCGCTGCCCAAAGGCGAGATAAGGGAATATCTAAAATCAAAGAGAACATTGCTAGCGGAGGTGCTAGTTGTTTCTCCACAAATGATCATGGTGTTGTGTACTTTGAGAACCGTCTAGTGGTTCCCAAGAACCAGCATCTACGGCAATTGATCCTTAAAGAAGCTCATGAATCTCCTCTCACCATTCATCCCGGTAGTACTAAGATGTATCAGGACCTACGCCAGAGGTTCTGGTGGACTAGGATGAAGAGAGAAATTGCTCAGTTTATTGCTAATTGCGACGTCTGTCGTCGTGTAAAAGCAGAGCACCAACGGCCTGCTGGCACCCTTCAACCCTTAGCTATTCCTGAATGGAAATGGGATAAAATTGGTATGGATTTCATTACCGGTTTTCCCAGGACCAAGAGAGGGAATAATGCTATTTTCGTCGTGGTCGATCGTCTTTCCAAAGTAGCCCATTTCTTGCCTGTTCGTGAGAGTATAACCGCTAGCCAGCTGGCAGACTTATACATCTCCCGAATAGTGTCCCTCCATGGTGTTCCTTTGGAAATCAACTCGGATCGAGGAAGTCTTTTCACCTCTCGATTTTGGGAAAGTTTTCAGAATGCTATGGGAACCCGCCTCTCCTTTAGCACCGCTTTCCACCCTCAGTCGAGTGGTCAAGTGGAACGCGTCAACCAAATTCTAGAAGACATGCTTCGAGCCTCTGTTATCTCATTCGGAATGGTTTGGGAGAAGTGCCTTCCATTTGCCGAATTCGCTTACAACAACAGCTATCAATCTAGCTTGGGTAAAGCCCCTTTTGAAGTTCTCTATGGACGACGGTGTCGAACACCCCTTAACTGGTCAGAGACCGGGGAAAGACAATTCTTTGGCCCGGACATGATTCAGGAAGCAGAAGAACAAGTTCGCATCGTTCGTGAAAAGTTGAAAACAGCCCAATCTCGTCAAAAGAGTCAATATGACCGAAAACATAAGGCTATGACTTTCGAGGTTGACGAGAAGGCTTATCTTCGGGTCACCCCTCTGAAGGGAACCCATCGTTTCGGTATCAAAGGCAAATTGGCTCCTCGTTACATTGGACCTTTTCGCATTCTTGCCAAACGAGGAGAAGTTGCCTACCAGTTGGAACTACCTCCGCACCTCTCCAGAGTCCACGATGTCTTCCACGTTTCTCAACTCAGGCGTTGCTTCTCGGATCCTATCCGTGAAGTGGACCACGAAACGCTTGATCTCCAAGATAATCTTACATATCGAGAGTACCCCATTCGTATCCTCGATCAGGCCGAACGTACCACCCGACGTCATAACATCAAGTTTCTCAAAGTACAATGGTCGCACCATTCTGAGGATGAAGCAACTTGGGAAAGGGAGGATCGTCTTCGACTCGAGTATCCCGCCTTCTTCCCGGAGGAACCCAAATCTCGGGACGAGATTCTTTTGAGTGGGGGTGAGTTGTCACATCCTAGCTAGCCATGCATTAGAGTGTTGCATCATGTTTCCTCTTTCATCAGAAACTTGAAATGGGGATCTGTGAAACCCTCAGAATCATTTTTGAAAATGATCCAAATAAAAATTTCTCCAAAAAGGTCCAAGAAAATGCTCATGTTGCTCTCTGAAAATATTGGACAGAGATAAAAATCAAACCAATATTTTCAAGAGCTCATAGGTATTTATTTTGGGCATTTGGAATTAATGCATAATTATTTGCTTTGGAAATATATTATTTATATATATTAATATATGTCCAAATATTATGCCAATTATAAAGGAGCTCTGGAATAATATATCTAGCTCCTGCAAAAATTGGCATAAGGAAATAAAATGATTTAATATTTTATTTAAATCAAAACAAATGTCAGAAATTAGAAAACAGAAAATAATTAAAAGGGAGAAGCTTACCTGGGCTCCTCCCTGTGCAGCCCAGCCAGCTGGCCGGCCCAGCCAGCAGGCGGCCCAGCCCACCACTGCAGCCCTCTGTCGTCTTCCTCCCCTCGCCCCGAAGCTGCTGCGTGCTCGCACGCGCATGGCCGCGCGGCCACCTCCTGCTTGCCGACGAGCTCCTGGCCGCGTGGACGACTCCCGCAGGCCGTCCCGATGCCCCCTGCTCTCTCTCACTCTCCCCCGGCTCTTCCCTCCTCTCCCTCGCTCTCTCTCTCACACGGCCGAACACCACCGTCGCCGCCGTTCGCCAAAGCAGCCGTCTCCGGCCACCCCTCGCTCCCCCGACTAGCTCAGGAGCTCCGCCTCGACCCCCTCTTCCTCCCCACCGCTCCACGGGTCCCCGGAAGCCCTGCATCGCCGCCACGTCGCCGTTCCCCTCTTCGGGCTCCGACCATCGTCGCTGTCGAATTCGTCGTCTCCAGCGCGTCCCCGAGCCCGCTAACCATCCCTGCAGCTCCGCGGTGAGCCCCCGGATCGTTTCCCCCTTCTTCCCTGGTCTCTTCCGACCTCTAGGCCCTAGCCCCACCTTGGCCGAGAGCTCCACGCCGCCGGCGATGTCGCCGTCGTGGCCACGGTCACCGTAGCACCCAACCGAGCACACTATCGTGCTCCACACCTCACTAGGATCACGCAGCACGCACTAACGCCTCCCCAAACCCCCTGCAACACCGATCCCGACCGCACCCGAACTCCGGCGGCCGCAGCCGAGCTCGCCGCCGTCGACTCCGGCCACCCCAGGCCCAGCCACGGCCACCGTTCGACGCGCGGGAGCAAGAGCTTTCCAACGAGCCCAAGCACGGCCTCGCCCGTGCCCTGTAGCGCGATCCCGCGTCGCGCCGCCGTCTCGGACCTCGCCGGCGTCACGTCGCCGGTGGGTTTGACCCACTTTGACCACGGCAGGACACCCCCTGAGTCCCTGACAGGTGGGCCCAGCCCTGTAGCTAATTAGGATTAGTGCTAACCACTAATGGTTAACCCCTGACACTGACAGTGGGCCCCAGCGCCACTAACCCCTAATTAGGATTAAACTAACCCTGTTTAACCCCCCTGTCACTGACGTGTGGACCCCACACGTCAGGTTTGACTCCAGCCAGCCGCAGTTGACCACTGACGTCATGCTGACGTCATGCTGGCGCAATAATTATAATTTCTGGATTTAATTTAATCAGGAAATTCCAGAATATTATTTAAACTTCAAAAATTCATAACTTTTATTCTGTAACTCCAAATTGGACAAATTATATATGAAAAATGATCAGAAAAATCCAATCTATCCATCTGTACTATTTTCATGCATGATCAAACAAGTTAAATTGATGTTTTAAGCAGAACAAGGAAAAGCACTTTAAAAGGCCATGTTTGAGTTTGAAATTTGAATCTTTGATTCAAATTTGTTCAAACCCTTCTGGTTTAGTTGCATTAGCCCAACACACTCATATTGCCATGTTTCATGCATGCATCATATTGTCGCATATTGTTTGGTGATGTTTGTGCATCGCTGTCCTTTACGACAGGTTCTGCCCCCGAGGAGTACCGTGATTACCCTAACGAAGAACCGTATCAGTGCATCGAACCATCAGGCAAGCAACCAACCATTTGATCATATCGATACAATCCCATGTTCTCGCTCCTGCTCTCTTTTACTGCATTAAGACAACGCGTTTCAAACTGCTGTGTGCTACGGTAGTTGAACCCATTTCCTCTGCATGACCTGTCATTGCCACAGTAACTAGATGAAACCCACTAGCATGTGTAGGAGTTGATTGAGCCATGTGTATGTGTTGTTCCTACCTTGCTATGCCTGCTATGCTTAGAGTCGTGTCAGGTCTGGTTCATCTGGGTGATGGGCTAGAGTGAAATGTTTATGTCGGTAATGAGAGTGGTGTGGTGAACACGATTTGGTAAAGGTATCGATGAGAGGCCATGTAGGAGTACATGGTGGGTTGTTTCATTGAAGCCGACCTTAAGCACTGAGATCTGTATATGTGATTTAAGATACAGCTACTACCATGCATTGGGCCCTGAAATATGACCCCGCTCGACTTCTTATTCACCCTAGCTCTCTGTCCAGGAGTTGCAAGTAGTTTCTGGTGTTTGTAGCCTACTGGAGGCCGTGGACAGCGCTGACCGTAGGGGTGGGCTGTGATGCGGTAGGTACGTGGCCGGGTGTACCGAATACCCGTTAGGTATCTCGGGAACCTTGTTCACATCGTTCGGGGCCGTATGGGAAACCTCGGCCGGACTCCCTGCGGATGGAACCTGAATAGGCGATAAACCTGGACTAGAGGCTTAAGTGTTTAGGTAGGTCGTGGTCTACACCCACGTCGGCTTTCGCTTGAAGTCTGCCGAGCACATGTCGTGTGCAGACGCTAAGTGGTGGAAACATGTATGAAGAAGTACACCCCTGCAGGGTTAACATGATCTATTCGAATAGCCGCGTCCGCGGTAAAGGACTACTTGGTTGCCTATACAGTTCATAGACAAGTAAATGGAAACTACTAAAAGCCTCAAGATAAGTGTGAGTGCCGAGGATGGCTCTTCCGTAGGAAGACGGAGGTGGATCCTCGGTAGTGTATTGAAGTGGTGAGTAGTGGACTCGTGTGCGCAAAACCATTTCAAGTTGGAGTATCGTAGGATAGCCTAGCCAAGAGTCAAAGCTGGCTTGCTGCAATAACTCCACCAACCCTTCTTGATACTATGCATGTATGTAGGATCTGATGTAAGTCTTGCTGAGTACCTTTGTACTCATGTTGCTATAATCTACATTTTTACAGAAGACGCTGCAACCCCTTCTGATGGGTTCTATGTAGACGTTGACATCAACGAGTAGGCTAAAGACCCAGGTGGTGACCCTGAGCTTGTGATGGACCACGTAGTATAGCTAGGCTTTCCAAGCCTCTTTTATTTTACTAGTTGTCTGTACTCAGACAATGTACTTCCGCTGCTGGTTTGTATGACTGTATGACTTGTATGTTGGGTCGTGAGACCCGTACCTTTGTGTATGTTATGTATGGCTCCCTGAGCCTTAAATAAAGTACTTGTGTCGTAGAGTCATGTTGTGATGCTTCGTTGTATTTGCACATATCGAGCATATTGTGTGTATGATTGAAATGCTTGGTATGTGTGGGATCTGACTATCTAGTTGTTTATCTTTAGTAGCCTCTCTTACCGGGAAATGTCTCCTAGTGTTACCGCTGAGCCATGGTAGCTTGCTACTGCTCTGGAACACTTAGGCTGGCCGGCATGTGTCCTTCTTCGTTCCTGTGTCTGTCCCTTCGGGGAAATGTCACGCTTTGAGTACCGGAGTCCTGTTAGCCCGCTACAGCCCGGTTTACCGGAGTCCTGCTAGCCCAGTGCTACAGCCCGGACCCATTTGCTGATGACCGACACGTTCGGAGCTGGGTCATGGATGCCTGTCCCTGTAAGTCTGTGCCACTTTGGGTTTATGACTAGTCATGTCAGCCCAGGCTCTTTATCATATGGATGCTAGAGACACTATCATATACGTGAGCCAAAAGGCGCAAACGGTCCCGGGCAAAGGTAAGGCGACACCCGTGGAAATACCGTGCGTGAGGCCGCAAAGTGATATGAGGTGTTACCGGCTAGATCGATGTGACATCTAGTCGGGGTCCTGACAGTGGTGCCACGACCTCGCGAGCCCCTAGTGTTCTATCTTGCTGCCACCCCATACTCAGCCAGTGCGGCCCTGGTGGCGGTTCGAGAAGAACACCAAGCCAAGGGCGCATCGTGCCGTGCCACGCCTCCAGCAAAGATGACGCAAGACCAGAAGGGCGCCACAAGGGCCGCAACAGCAGTGGCAGATGATCAGGCTCGGCAGGACGACACCCCCAAACCCGCGAAGACTTCGGCAAGCGACCAAGCGTCGGGGGCTCTGCCCCCTCAGGAGACACCCCAGCTCCAGAAGACGCAAATCTCGTTAGCACGCCAACCTCATCGAGCACCCGATATACTTCGTCATCACAGTGTTGCGGGACACACGAGCGCGGTGATACGTCCATTTTGCATCATGCTTTTATATCAATATTTATTGCATTATGGGCTGTTATTACACATTATGTCACAATACTTATGCCTATTCTCTCTTATTTTACAAGGTTTACATAAAGAGGGAGAATGCCGGCAGTTGGGATTCTGGCTGGAAAAGGAGCAAATATTAGAGACCTATTCTACACAGCACCAAAAGTCCCGAAACTTCACGGATGATGTTTTCCAAATATATAAAAAACATTGAGCGCAAGAACTTCACCAGGGGGGCCACACCCTGCCCACAAGGGTGGGGGCGCGCCCTACCCCCTGGGCGCGCCCCCTTTCTCATGGGCCCCCTGGTGGCCCTCCGGTGACCATCTTCTGCTATATGGACTCTTTCGATGGGAAAATAATCATAAGCCATCTTCTCGGACGAAACTCCGCTGCCACGAGGCGGAACCAATCTAGGAAAACTTCCCTCCCGGAGGGGGAAATCATCGACATCGTCATCACCAACGCTCCTCTCATCGGAGAGGGCAATCTCCATCAACATCTTCATCAGCACCATCTCATCTCAAAACCCTAGTTCATCTCTTGTATCCTATTCTTGTCTCCAAGTTCGGGATTGGTGCTAGTAGGTTGCTAGTAGTGTTAATTACTCCTTGTAGTTGATGCTAGTTGGTTTAACTAGTGGAAGATCATATATTCAGATCCTATATGCATATTAATACCCCTTTGATTATGAACATGTTTATGCTTTGTGAGTAGTTACTTTTGTTCCCGAGGACATGGGAGAAGTCTTGCTATTAGTAGTCATGTGAATTTGGTATTCATTCGATATTTTGATGAGATGTATGTTGTCTCTCCTCTAGTGGTGTTATGTGAACGTCGACTATTTGACACTTCACCATTACTTGGGCCTAGAGGAAGGCATTGGGAAGTAATAAGTAGATGATGGGTTGCTAGAGTGACAGAATCTTAAACCCTAGTTTATGCATTGCTTCGTAAGGGGCTGATTTGGATCCATATGTTTCATGCTATGGTTAGGTTTACCTTAATACTTTTTGTTGTATTTGCGGATGCTTGCAATAGAGGTTAATCATAAGTGGGATGCTTGTCCAAGTAAGGGCAGCACCCAAGCACCGGTCCACCCACATACCAAATTATCAAAGTAACGAACGCGAATCATATGAACATGATGAAAACTAGCTTGACGATATTCCCATGTGTCCCCAGGAGCGCTTTACATCATATAAGAGTTTGTCCAGGCTTGTCCTTTGCTACAAAAGGATTGGGCCACTTTACTGCACTTTATTTACTTTTGTTACTTGTTGCTCGTTACAAATTATCTTATCACAAAACTATCTGTTACCACTTATTTCAGTACTTGCAGAGAATACCTTGCTGGAAACCGCTTATCATTTCCTTCTGCTCCTCGTTGGGTTCGACACTCTTACTTATCGAAAGGACTATGATAGATCCCCTATACTTGCGGGTCATCAAGACTCTTTTCTGGCGCCGTTGCCGAGGAGTGAAGCGCCTTTGGTAGGTGGAACTATCACTTGTTACTATGGAAAGTAATCCTCCGAGGGGCTTGTTCGGGGTATCTTCACCCCGACCAGTAGAGCAAAGAGTTGCTCCTCAACCTACTGAACCTACTGAAAATGAAAATGCTTGCTTTGAAATTCCTTTGGGTATGGTAGAAAAACTGCTAGCTAATCCTTTTTAGGAGATGGAACAAAACATCGTGATGAGCATCTAATATATGTGGATGAAGTTTGCGGATTATTTAAGCTTGCAGGTGTACCCGGAGATGTTGTTAAGAAGAAGGTCTTCCCTTTGTCTTTGAGTGGAGATGCATCGACATGGTATAGGCTATGTGATGATATGGAGTCTTGGAACTACAAACGATTGAAATTGGAATTTCATCAAAAGTTTTATCCTATGCATCTTGTTCATCATGATCGCGATTATATATATAAATTTTGGCCTCACAAAGGAGAAAGCATCGCTCAACCTTGGGGGAGGCTTAAATCAATGTTATATTCAAGCCCCAATCATGAGCTCTCAAGAGAAATGATTATTCAAAAAATTTATGCTTGGATTTCTGGTAACAATCGCACCATGCTTGATACTTCTTGTGCTGGCTCTTTTATGATGAAGACTATTGAATTCAAATGGGATTTATTGGAAAGAATTAAACACAACTCTGAATATTGGGACCTCGACAATGGTAAGGAGTCAGGTATGACACCTAGTTTTGATTGTGTTAAATCTTTTATGGACACCGATATTTTTCGTAAATTTAGCACTAAATATGGACTTGACTCTGAGATAGTAGCTTCTTTCTGTGAATCTTTTGCTACCTATGTTGATATCCCCAAGGAGAAGTGGTTTAAATATCATCCACCCATAGAAGTAAAAGTAGCTGCACCTATTAAAGTTGAAGAAAAGACTATTACTTATAATGATCCTATTGTTCCTACTTCTTATGTTGAGAAACCGCCTTTCCCTGTTAGGATAAAGGATCATGCTAAAGCTTCAACTGTGGTTCGTAAAAGCAATATTAAAACATATACACCTCCCGAGAAAGTTAAAGTTGAACCTAATATTGCTATTATTAAAGATCTCTTGTCTGATAATATAGATGGGCATGTTATTTATTTCTGTAATGAAACTGCTAGAATTGCTAAACCCCGTGATACAGATAAACCTAGACATGTGGTAGGTATGCCTGTTATTTTTGTTAAAATAGGAGATCATTGTTATCATGGCTTAGGTGATATGGGTGCTAGTGCTAGTGCAATACCTTATTCTTTATACCAAGAAGTTATGCATGATATTGCACCTGCTGAGATGGAAGATATTGATGTCACAATTAAACTTGCCAATAGAGATAATATTTCACCAATGGGAATTGTTAGAGATGTTGAAGTCTTGTGTGGGAAAACTAAATATCCTGCTGATTTTCTTGTTCTTGGTTCCCCACAAGATAGCTTTTGTCCCATTATATTTGGTAGACCCTTCTTAAATACTGTTAATGCTACCATAGATTGCAAAAGGGATGTTGTTACTGTCGGTTTAGATGATATGACTCATGAATTTAATTTTTCTAAATTTAGTAGACAACACCGTGAAGAAGAATTACCTAGTAAGGATGAAATTATTGGTCTTGCTTCTATTGCCGTACCTCCTAGTGATCCTTTAGAACAATATTTGCTAGACCATGAAAATGATATGTTCATGAATGAAAGAAGGGAATTAGATGAAGTATTCTTTAAACAGGAACCTATGCTGAAAAACAATTTACCTGTTGAAATCCTAGGGGATCCTCCTCCACCCAAGGGTGATCCCGTGTTTGAGCTTAAACCGTTACCTGATACTCTTAAATATGCTTATCTTGATGAGAAAAAGATATAACCTGTTATTATTAGTGATAACCTTTTAGAACATGAAGAAGAGAGATTATTAAAAACTCTGAAGAAGCACCTTGCTGCTATTGGGTATACTCTTGATGATCTTAAGGGCATTAGTCCCACTCTATGTCAACATAAAATTAATTTGGAAGAAGATGCTAAACCAGTTCGTGATCATCAACATCGTCTGAATCCTAAAATGAAAGAAGTGGTAAGAAAGGAGATATTAAAGCTCCTTGAGGCAGGTATAATTTATCCCGTTGCTGATAGTAAGTGGGTAAGTCATGTCCATTGTATCCCTAAGAAGGGAGGTATTACTGTTGTTCCTAATGATAAAGATGAATTGATCCCTCAAAGAATTATCACTGGTTATAGGATGGTAATTGATTTCCGCAAGTTAAATAAGGCTACTAAAAAAGATCATTACCCCTTACCTTTTATCTATCAAATGCTAGAAAGATTATCCAAACATACACATTTTTGCTTTCTAGATGGTTATTCTGGTTTCTCTCAAATACCTGTGTCAGCCAAAGATCAATCAAAGACTAATTTTAGATGCCCTTTTGGTACTTTTGCTTATAGACGTATGTCTTTTGGTTTATGTAATGCACCTGCTACCTTTCAAAGATGCATGATGGCTATATTCTCTGACTTTTGTGAAAAGATTTGTGAGGTTTTCATGGACGACTTTTCTGTCTATGGATCTTCTTTTGATGATTGCTTGAGAAACCTTGATCGAGTTTTGTAGAGATGTGAAGAAACTAATCCCGTCTTGAATTGGGAAAAGTGACACTTTATGGTTAATGAAGGTATTGTCCTGGGGCATAAAGTTTCTGAAAGAGGTATTGAAGTTGATAAAGTCAAGGTTGATGCTATTGAAAAGAGGCCATGTCCCAAGGACATCAAAGGTATAAGAAGTTTCCTTGGTCATGCCGGTTTTTATAGGAGGTTCATCAAGGACTTCTCAAAAATCTCTCGGCCTCTGACTAATTTATTACAAAAAGATATACCATTTGTCTTTGATGATGATTGTGTAGAAGCATTTGAAATACTTAAGAAAGCATTGATCTCTGCACCTATTGTTCAGCCACCTGATTGGAATTTACCCTTTGAAATTATGTGTGATGCTAGTGATTATGTTGTAGGTGATGTTCTAGGACAAAGAGTTGATAAGAAACTAAATGTTATTCAATATGCTAGTAAAACTCTAGACAATGCTCAAAGAAATTATGCTACTACTGAAAAAGAATTCTTAGCAGTTGTATTTGCCCGTGATAAGTTTAGTCCTTATATTGTTGATTCTAAAGTAACTATTCACACTGATCATGCTGCTATTAAATATCTTATGGAAAAGAAAGATGCTAAACCAAGACTTATTAGATGGTTTCTCTTGCTACAAGAATTTGATTTACATATTGTTGATAGAAAAGGAGCTGAGAACCCCGTTGCGGACAACTTGTCTACGTTAGAAAATGTGCTTGATGACCCACTACCTATAATGATAGCTTTCCTGATGAGCAATTAAATGTCATAAATACTTCTCATACTGCTCCATGGTATGCTGATTATGCTAATTACATTGTTGCTAAGTTTATACCACCTAGTTTCACATACCAGCAAAAGAAAATGTTCTTTTATGATTTGAGGCATTACTTTTGGGATGACCCACATCTTTATAAAGAAGGAGTAGATGGTGTTATTAGACGTTGTGTACCTGAGCATGAACAGGAACAAATCCTACGCAAGTGTCACTCCGAAGCTTATGGAGGACACCATGCTGGAGATAGGACTGCACATAAGGTACTGCAATCTGGTTTTTATTGTCCTACTCTCTTCAAGGATGCCCATAAGTTTGTCTTATCTTGTGATGAATGTCAAAGAATTGGTAATATTAGTAGACGTCAAGAAATGCCTATGAATTATTCACTTGTTATTGAACCATTTGATGTTTGGGGCTTTGACTATATGGGACCTTTTCCTTCCTCTAATGGTTATACACATATTTTTAGTTGTTGTTGATTACGTTACTAAGTGGGTAGAAGCTATTCCAACTAGTAGTGCTGATCATAACAGTTCTATTAAAATTCTTAAAGAAGTTATTTTTCCAAGGTTTGGAGTCCCTAGATATTTAATGACTGATGGTGGTTCACATTTTATTCATGGTGCTTTTCGTAAAATGCTTGCTAAATATGATGTTAATCATAGAATTGCATCTCCTTATCACCCTCAGCCTAGTTGTCAAGTAGAATTGAGTAATAGAGAACTCAAATTAATTTTGCAAAAGACTATTAATAGGTCCAGAAAGAATTGGTCCAAGAAACTTGATGATGCATTATGGGCCTATAGAACTGCATATAAAAATCCTATGGGTATGTCTCCGTATAAAATGGTCTATGGAAAAGCATGTCACTTACCTCTCGAACTAGAACACAAGGCTTATTGGGCTATTAAAGAACTTAATTATGATTTTAAACTTGCCGGTGAGAAGAGGTTATTTGATATTAGCTCACTTGATGAATGGAGAACTCAAGCCTATGAAAATGCCAAGTTGTTTAAAGAAAAAGTTAAAAGGTGGCATGATAAAAGAATACAAAAGCGTGAGTTTAATGTAGGTGATTATGTATTGCTATACAACTCTCGTTTAAGATTTTTTGCAAGAAAACTTCTCCCTAAATGGGAGGGTCCTTACGTTATCGAGGAGGTCTACCGTTCCGGTGCCATAAAAATCAACAACTTTGAAGGCACAAATCTGAAGGTGGTGAACGGTCAAAGAATCAAACACTATATCTCAGGTAATCCTATAAATGTTGAAACCAATGTTATTGAAACTGTAACCCTGGAGGAATACATAAGGGACACTTTCCGGAATGTTTTAGACTCCGAAAAGGAATAGGTATGTGGTACGGTAAGTAAACCGACTCCAAAACAGTTTTTAAGGCAATATTTCTCTGTTTTGGAATATTTAGAAAAATAGAAAAATAAGCCACAGTTCGGAAAGGACACGAGGGCCCCACGAGGGTGGAGGTTGCGCCCTACCCTACTGGGCACGCCCCCTACCTCGTGGGCACCTCGTGTGCTCTCCGGACTCCGTTTTCTTACAGGACACGTATTTTGGTCGGTAAAAATTCATTATATAACCTCCCGGGGGTTTTGACTCCTGTATCACCCAAAAATCTCTTGTCTTTGTTTTGAGATGTCCTGCTACAGACAGAGCAACATGTCGTCCCAGGATTCGGAAGGAGAAAGCTATGTGGTTGATTACCTTGCAAATCCTAAGGTCTATGGGGATGTGGAGCATTATGGTTGGACCACGGAAGAATAAGAAGACTATGAACCCAAGGGAAAGGAGGAGACGAGCTCAGATGAAGATGAAGTCCCACTACCTCAACCTGGGGACATGCATGTGCAGTTCAAAAAGTCAAGCCTCCCGGACAGACTAAAGAAACCTAAGATCGAGTTTATCCCTTTTCACCTCTTGCAGGAAAATAAGAAGGAACTATGCAAAAAGATACTGAGCTTGGAACAGGAGATCGAGGACCTGAGGGACCAAAATTCTGTCCTCAAACGCAAATTAAGGAAGAAGCCTACGCCATCAACAAAATCACCACTGTCTCCTCCAACAAAGAAGAATTGAGTATCTGGTATGTGCACTCCACTTGGCAACTACCAAGCTTGGGGGAGTGCCCCGATATCGTATCACCATCACTTTTATCTTTACCGTTTTTCTTAGTTCGATCCTTTTGGTAATATCTTGATCTAGTAGAATAAAAGCACTTAGTATGATCTAGTTGTGAGTTTTGCTTTATTACCCCTCTATGTAATCGAGTCCATGAGCTATATAAGAAAGATAAGTGTTGAGTTAAGGGCTTGATTATTTTTCCATGATCTTAAGTGAATAAAAGAAAAGAGAAAGAAATAAAAAGAAACAAAAAGATCATGTGACTCTTATGGAGAGTAATGAGCTCACATAGAAAGAGTATGATGAATAAAAGTTGTTGAGAGTTGACAAACATAGTTTTGGTCATCGTTGCAATTAATAGGAAGTAATAAATAAAGAGAGGTATTCACATATAAATATACTATCTTGGACATCTTTTATGATTGTGAGCACTCATTAAAATATGACATGCTAAAGAGTTGACATTGGACAAGGAAGACAACGTAATGGGTTATGTTTTCTTACATCTGAGATAAATTATATTGTCTTGGATCCTCCAACATGTTGAGCTTGCCTTTCTCCCTCATGCTAGCCAAATTCATTGCACCAAGTAGAAATAGTACTTGTGCTTCCAAATACCCTTAAACCAGTTTTGCCATGAGAATCCACCATACCTACCTATGGGTTGAGTAAGATCCATCAAGTAAGTTGTCATCGGTGCAAGCAATAAAAATTGCTCTCTAAATATGTATGATTGTTTGGTGTGATAGAAATAAGCTTTATACAATCGTGTGATATGGAAGTAATAAAAGCGATAGACTGCATAATAAAGGTCCATATCACAAGTGGCAATATGAACTGACGTTCTTTCGCATTAGGATTTTGTGCATCCAACCATAAAAGCGCATGACAACCTCTGCCTCCCTCTGCGAAGGGCCTATCTTTTACTTTTATCTCCTATACTGCAATAGAGTCATGGTGATCTTCACCATTCCTTTTTACATTTTATCCTTTGGCAAGCACAATATGTTGGAAAATCTTGGTATATATGGCTAATTGGATGTGAGTTTTCATGAACTATTACTGTTGACATTACCCTTGAGGTAAAACATTGGGAGGCAAAACTATAAGCCCCTATCTTTCTCTGTGTCCGATTAAAACTCCATACCCATAAGTATTGTGTGAGTGTCAACAATTGTGAAAGATTATATGGTAGTTGAGTATGTGGACTTGCTGAAAACCTCTTATACATTGACTCTTTCCTATGTTATGATAAATTGCAATTGCTTCAATGACTGAGATTATAGTTTGTTAGCTTTCAATGAAGTTTACGATTCATACTTGATATTGTGATTGAATTATTACTCTAGCATAAGATATCATATGACAATAATTATATAAGTTGCTGCTCTAAGAATGATCATGATGCCCTCATGTCCGTATTTTATTTTTATCAACACCTTCATCTCTAAACATGTGGACATATTTTTCGATTTTGGCTTTTCGCTTGAGGACAAGCAAGGTCTAAGCTTGGGGGAGTTGATACGTCCATTTTGCATCATGCTTTTATATCAATATTTATTGCATTATGGGCTGTTATTACACATTATGTCACAATACTTATGCCTGTTCTCTCTTATTTTACAAGGTTTACATAAAGAGGGAGAATGCCGGCAACTAGGATTCTGGCTGGAAAAGGAGCAAATATTAGAGACATATTCTGCACAGCTCCAAAAGTCCTGAAACTTCATGGATGATGTTTTCCAAATATATAAAAAACATTGAGCGCAAGAACTTCACCAGGGGGGCACACCCTGCCCACGAGGGTGGGGGCGCGCCCTACCCCCTGGGCGCGCCCCCTGCCTCGTGGGCCCCTTGGTGGCCCTCCGGCGACCATCTTATGCTATATGGACTCTTTCGATGGGAAAATAATCATAAGCCATCTTCTCGGACGAAACTCCGCCGCCACGAGGCAGAACCTTGGCGGAACCAATCTAGGGTTCTGGCGGGGCTGTTCTGTCGGGAAAACTTCCCTCCCAGAGGGGGAAATCATCGCCATCGTCGTCACCAACACTCCTCTCATTGGGAGAGGGCAATCTCCATCAACATCTTCATCAGCACCATCTCATCTCAAAACCCTAGTTCATCTCTTGTATCCAATTCTTGTCTCCAAGTCCGGGATTGGTGCTAGTAGGTTGCTAGTAGTGTTAATTACTCCTTGTAGTTGATGCTAGTTGTTTTAATTTGTGGAAGATCATATGTTCAGATCCTATATGCATATTAATACCCCTTTGGTTATGAACATGTTTATGCTTTGTGAGTAGTTACTTTTGTTCCCGAGGACATGGGAGAAGTCTTGCTATTAGTAGTCATGTGAATTTGGTATTCATTCGATATTTTGATGAGATGTATGTTGTCTCTCCTCTAGTGGTGTTATGTGAACGTCGACTACATGACACTTCACCATTACTTGGGCCTGGAGGAAGGCATTGGGAAGTAATAAGTAGATGATGGGTTGCTAGAGTGACAGAAGCTTAAACCCTAGTTTATGCGTTGCTTCGTAAGGGGTTGATTTGGATCCATATGTTTCATGCTATGGTTAGGTTTACCTTAATACTTTGCTGGAAACCGCTTATCATTTCCTTCTGCTCCTCGTTGGGTTCGACACTCTTACTTATCGAAAGGACTATGATAGATCCCCTATACTTGTGGGTCATTATGCGGTACCCCATGCCTCAGAAGCTCCTACTCGCACTTCTAGTAGCCTCGAGAAAGCTGCGGCACTACTTCCAGGGCCACCCCATCAAGGTCGTCCCAGCTTACCCATTGGAGAGAGTGCTTAGTTGCCCCAACTCTGCCGGAAGAGTCGCTTAATGGAACATCGAGTTGCAAGCATTCCAGCTGAAGTTCAGTAGTACCAGGTTCATCAAGGGGGCCACGCTCACTAATTTCGTGGCAGAATGGACGGACGCCCCGGTGCTTGAAGAAGGCGAAGGCATGTCCCTCTCACCGGGACGCGAGGCGCCTGATGGTTGGGTCATGTATTTCGATGGTGCCTTCACGTGCCAGGGCGCGGGGGCTAGAGCAATACTCATCTCGCCAATTAGGATAAGCTCTACTACGCCGTGCAGCTCTGCTTCCAGCAGGGCGAGAAGGTCTCCAACAACATTGCAGAATACGAGGGCCTCATATCTGGCCTGAAGGCTGCGGCGATGCTGGGAGTGAAGCGTCTCACTATTAGGGGTGACTCACAGCTCCTCGTCAACTTCTCCAACAAGGTATACGAGCCGAAGGACGAGCACATGGAAGCATACCTCACGGAGCTGCGCAAGATGGAGAAGCAATTTCTAGTCCTGGAGTTGCAGCACGTGCCCCGTGGCACCAACAAGGAAGCATATGACATTGCCAGAAGCGCATCCAAGTGACAGCCCTAGGAGCCTGGCGTCTTCGAGGAGCGGCTCTTCAAGCCATCAGCAATGCCGCCGCTTTCAAGAACAACTCAGCCTCAGGAGGAACCCCTGCAGCCGCCTGCCTTAGGAGCCCCAGCCTGTGGCCCGAGCTCAGGGGCGCGTCTACTCCTGGCGCTCGATCCCCAGAAGGGATGTTGGACCATGGAATTCTGGGAATACCTAATGCAATGGGGCATTGCCAGAGAAGGAGGAGGACGCGGAGCGCGTGCCCCATCAGGCCACGACATACTGCATCCAGGATGGTGAGTTATATAGAAAGCGACCAAATGACGTTACACTGAGTTGTATCTCCAGGGAATAGGGGAAAGAGCTGATAGCTGACATACACGGCGGAGACTGTGGGCACCACTCGTCGTCGCGAACCCTCGTCGGCAAGGCATTCCGAAGTGGATTCTACTGGCCTACAGCGCTCAACAACGCGGCCAAGCTGGTGAAATCCTGCGAGGCCTACCAATTCCATGCCAAGTAGATCCATCAGCCAGCTCAGGGCCTCCAGACCATCCCACTCTCATGGCCGTTCGCGGACTGGGGGCTGGATATTCTGGGCCCATTCCCTCAGGCGCCTAGGGGCTATCGACACCTCTACGTCGCCATCGACAAGTTCACTAAGTGGCCGGAGGATGAAGTCATCCGCGCCATCCCAGCTGGCTCTGCAGTCAAGTTCATCAAGGGCCTCGTGAGCCGTTTTGGGGTCCCCAACCGCATCATCACCGATAACGGCTCGCGGTTCACTAGTAATCTCTTCAAGTCATATTGTGCTAACCTTGGAACGCAGATCTGCTACGCCTCAGTAGCACACCCCAGGAGCAATGGCCAGGCCGAACGCGCCAACGAGGAGGTCCTGAAGGGCCTCAAGACCAAGACCTTCAAGAAGAAGCTCGAGGCCTGTGGCAGGGGCTGGCACGACAAGCTCTAGTCTGTGCTATAGTCGATCTGCACCACCGCCACCAAGCCAACGGGCGAAACCCCGTTCTTCCTCGTCTATGGAGCAGAAGCAGTCCTCCCTCATGAGGTCGAGCATCGCTCCGCATGGGTCCTGGCGTTTGATGAGACACAGCAGGACGCCATCCAGGGGATGGACCTCGTGTTGGGGGAGGAACAATGCTGTGAAGTTGCACTACGGGCGGCAAGATACCAGCAGGCGCTGCGGCAGTACCACTGCTGCAGCGTCCGCTCCAGGACTCTTGAGGTGGGTGGCCTCGTCCTGAGGCGGGTCCTCTCCAGGGAGGGGCTGCATAAGCTCTTGCCCATGTAGGAGGGCCCATTCAAGGTCGTCCACGTCTCCAGGCCTGGCGCCGCGCGCCTGGAGACACAGGACAGGGTACCCGTCCAGAACGCTTGGAACATCCAACACCTCCAGAAGTTCTACCCATGAAGAAAGGCCCAGTGCCTGTGAATAAGGCCCCGTGCCTGTGAAGAAAGGCCCAGTGCATGTGAAGCAAGGCCCAGTGCCTATGAAGAAAGGCCAAGTGCATGTGAATCAAGGCCCCGTGCCTGTGAAGAATCGCCGCCCATGACACTCTCACGTAATAATGAGTGGGGTTGTACATGCCTCGGAGCCTCAGGAGAGCCACCCTTGGGCCTCGGGGGATCCCTCCCACGCCGAGTGGTAGCACTTAGCTCCGTGCTGGTGAGAAGACATCAAAGACTAGACTAGGTGCCAGATGCGGCTTTTCATTTGCTTTCCAAAGTTAGCTCGCCCCTCTTTTTATTGAAATTTGCTTTCTGGTGTCTCTTGCTGGTCCCGTTTTATCGCTTTCTGCCTCTGTCTCCGCCTTCGCCTCTTTGGTCGACCTGAACTCTCCCTCGCGTCGCTCGCAAGGGGGCTGAACGGGTACCTTCGTGAGCTTCCTCCTTCTGTCTTTTCACGAGGCACCCTCGTTTGAGCCCACAAGCTGGTGCACCTCTCCTGGTCCGTGCCCCACAGGTATCGCGATGCGAAGCACTAAGTTAAGGCCAGCGGCGCCAATAACCAAGCCCCGGATGAGCGATAAACCTTTTACAAATATTTTGCAATTCCTAAGCGCATATCAGGTCAAGGAGACCTCGACAAGCACTAGGAAGTGAGCACCTCGTGAGGAGGAGGTCACTCAAAACAAGTCGAGCTAAGTTATCCCTACATAAAACGACAATGTTACGACACGGCACAGGAACGGCAAACATAACATAACGATTGAGATCATAGTTCGATACACGCCCCTCCGGGGCCCACTCTGGCTTCTTTCTGATGCAGGAAGGAGAAGAAGAACAAAATAGAAGCGGCGCCTACAGCGGTTCACGGGCGCAAGCCCCAGCGCCCTCCTGAGCTCAGCCGGACCCCTCCTCGCGCTTCACGGAGGCGCGATGACGAGACGACCCGCCATCGTCTTCAAAGCGGGCATGGCGACATGGCGGCTGGTCGTAGCTGCCATTGCTGGAGCTATCGCTGGGGGAAGAGCTGCCATAGCCGGATGAGACGCAGTCGGCTCCAAGGGCGGGTTCGCCCCCATCCTCATCACGGTCGTCGCCAAGGCCGAGCACCTCCTCGCCGTCATTCACCTCAGGGCAGCACCCGACACGGCGACCATCTTCCCCAAACACCCTCACATAGAGGGTCGCGTCTCCATCGAACTTGAAGTGAAGGGTGCACCGCCTGCGCAGGCCGTGCGCGCGGGCGAATGTCTGCCAACCGCGGGCCAGAGCTACATTGCCCACGGTGGAGACCTCGACCGCAACCCAGGAAGCCCTGCTGCAGCAGCCGTCCGCCTGTAGCCAAAGACCGCCAGGACTAGAGGCCGGCAGCTCGTCGATGGAGAAGCGCGGGAGCTAAAGCCAGTTGCCGGACGGGTTCTCCGACCAGATGACGAACTCCGGTAGCGTCTCCGCCAAGTGGAAGCGTGTCCGGGGAGGTCGCGCGACCACGTCATGTCTCCCTTCATCAACGGGACCGCCACAACCGGAGCGACCCCTGCCCCGCGAAGCGGCACCACAATGGCCGCGCGGAGCCGCGACAGGGGTTGCGGGGACGGCCGCGTCCATGCTTGGGCACTGGAGAGCCGGGCCCCTTGCGTGGGGCCTTCCCCTTCTCCACGGTGGTGAACCTCCTCGACGGCGCCATTGGTGGCAGGAGAGGAGCAAGGAAGGAGAAGAAGCGGAAGCGGAAGAGGAAGAGGAACGATGGGCGACGGGGGCTCCGCCCCCTCCCATTTATACCAGGAGAAAGCCAACCAGCACCCCCCATGATCACAGGTAATGATGGTTTTCCTTGCATGTCACAGGGACTTGTCATGTCAGGCAGTTGCCGAGGCAGCGTGGGGAAGCGGAGACGCCCACGTCCAATCAACTGCCACATGTTGATAGAGGCCGCAGGATATTGGGGCCCGCGGCGCTTTGCACTTGACCCTTAGCTTCGCCTCGAAGCCAAGCTCGAGTGCGCCTTGGGCCCGGGGGCTACTGTCGGCGTTCTAGGAACGGGGGTCCCCAGACTCGCCTGCCTGCGGCCCATAGCGTGGCTTTGCTGGCAGGCCTGTACGGCCCATCTTCATCAACAAGGAATCAAGACCCTCGCGAGGGGCCAAGCCTCACGAGGCGGACGACACAAGGCCACCTCATGAGCGGCCTCACCAGGCTGGCTCGTGAGGGGCGGAGAGTTCAAGGTCGGGCAAACCTCGCGAGGTTCTCGTGACGTAAGCCATGACGATCAAGACCAGGCGAGCACCAGCGCGCGCAGCGTCCTTGTTTCCTCTTTGGTGCTAAGGGGGTAAGCGCAGGCGCGGAGTACCGAGGCATCAAGCAAAGGTATCCATATTGGTGCAATGAGACCAAGAACATAAGGACGGCAAGACGGAGGTCACCATGGAGCCCGGGACGGCGTCACCACCAGAACCTTTGGCAGGCGAATACCACCTTTTGTCAGGATAGCTTGTACTATTTCCCCCTTCAAACTGGCCATTGTAGGATCCCTCCCCACTCAATGTTTGGGAAGAGGACCAGGGCCCCTATAAATAGGACTAGCCACCACCATAGGGGGGATGGAAGGAAGAGCATCCTCAACCACACAAGTTCACCAAGCACAAGAACGCCTCAACCTCAGGAGGTTGTTCTTCCCCTTGTACTGTTCGTCCTCAGCCCAAGAGGCAATCCACCACCACCACACTGGAGTAGGGCATTACACCACAACGGTGGCCCGAACCAGTATAAATCTTGTGTCCTTTGTGTTGCGAGTTCGTGGAGTTATTTCATGAGATCTTAGCTAAGTTAGAACGTGGATCGATAGGAGGGAGATCTTCGCATGCACCCCAGTGTTCGAACCATAAGGGTTTTGTCGGAACCCATGATCTGACAATCTCCCGACTAGAAGAAAAAGCATTGCCACTTTATTGACTTCTCCGACGCACCGACCACTTCGAGTGGACGGATGCGGCAACAGCCAGATTGGAAGAAATAAAGGAACTTTTAGCAAGCAACCCAATCCTGGCTACGCCAAGTGTCGGCGAACCAATGTTATTATACATATCTGCAACACACCAGGTGGTGAGCGCAGTACTCGTTGTCGAGCGAGAGGAGGACGGACACAAATTCCCGCTCCAAAAGCCGGTATACTACGTATCCGCTATCCTAACTCCATGCAAATCCCGATACCCTCATTATCAAAAGATAGCATATGCGATCTTCATTGCATCCCTGAAGCTACGACACTATTTCCAAGAGTGCTCGATCACGGTGGCTTCCGAAGTTCCATTGAATGACATATTAAACAACCAGACACCATGGGCCGGATTGCCAAATGGGCCACTGAGCTCCTTCCATTTGACATAACATATAAGCCGCGTCGGGCCATCAAATCCCAAGTACTGGCAGACTTTGTCGCTGAATGGACAGTGGCCGAACTCCATAAAGAGTACGGCACATATTCCAACTGGGTCATGCACTTCGATGGTTCCAAAATGCTGGCGGGCTTAGGGGCAGGCGTTGTCTTAACGTCCCCCACTGGAGATGCAGTTCAGTACGTACTCCAAATATTATACACCGACTCCAACAATGCAGCAAAATACGAGGCCTTATTGCATGGTCTTTGGATGGCTAACTCCATGGGCATACAACGCTTGGAAGTACGCAGGGACTCAAATCTCGCAATATCCCAGATAAATGGAGACTTCAACACCAAAGATCCAAATATGGCGGCCTATCGTAACGTCGTACTCAAAATGTCAGCTCGGTTCGAGGGGCTCGAGTTTCACCACGTGGCTCGAGAAAGTAATCAAGCGGCGAATGTCCTTGCTTGCATCGACGCCAAGCGTGATCCCGTCCCACCTAACATCTTTCTGGAAAGGCTTTTCAAGCCATCCGTGGTGTGGCAAGGGGAGAGCGGCAACACCAGTTCGGATCCGACCATAACCCCAGATTCCGAACACATCGATATCGTCAGAGGCTCAACCACCGAAATAACACCGTCGGCCCATCTTATCATGGCAGTCATTGCCCCATGGACTGGACCCTTCTTGGCCTACCTTAATAGGCGAGAGTTCCCTGCGGATTAGAATGAGGCCCGCTGCACTGTTCGGCGTTCGAAAGCCTACAAGGTCCACGAAGGAGAGCTCTACAAGAAAAGCGCTACCGGAGTACTTCAAAGATGTATCTCCGAGGAAGAGGGCGGCAACTCTTGGCTGAAACTCATGCCAGTCTCGGTGGTCACCACGTTGTAGCTCGGGCCCGTGTAGGAAAGGCCTTCCGTATAGGTTCTATTGGCCGACGGCCCGAGCAAATGCACAGGACCTTGTCCAACATTGCGTCGGATGCCAGCTTTTCGCCAACCAAAGCCATATGCCACCCACTTCTCTACAAACAATCCCCATCACTTGGCCTTTCGCGGTCTGGGGGCTTGACATGGTCGGACCCCTTAAAGGAGGAAGCCATAAGAAAAAGTATCTACTGGTCATGGGGGATAAATTCACTAAGTGGATAGAGGCCAAACTAGTTAAAACGGCCGAGGTCGGACCAGTGATAGACTTCATATCCCGTGTTGTGCACCGTTATGGTGTTCCACACAGCATCATCGCCGATAACGACTCCAATTTTACAGCCGATGAGGTGAAAGCCGGGTGTGATAATCTAGGCATTAAGCTCGATTACGCCTCCATCTATCATCCACAAACAAACGGTTAAGTCGAACAAGCCAATGGTCTTATTATGAGCGGCATCAAACCCAGACTAGTGCGGTCTTTGAAAGAATCAGACAAGCACTGGGTCGAGGAGCTCGACTTCGTACTCTAGGGGATGCGGACCACGCCCAATCGCACTACTGGATATACACATTTTTTCATGGTGTACGGCACAGAGGTTGTGTTACCTTGCGACATTATTCATGACTCACCTCGAGTGCGCATGTATGAAGAGAGAGAGAGAGAGAGGCCGAGCTTGATCGGCAGGACAACTTAGATGCCCTGGAGGAGGAGCGCGATGTTGCAAAAGCCCGTTCCACATTTTATCAATAGCAAGCCCGTAGATATCAAAGCAGAGAAGTGCGGGCCAAGACTTATAATGTTGACGAAATCGTTCTACGCTTGCCAGAGAAGAAAAAGGACAAACTTAAGCCCAAGTGGGAGGGTCCTTTCATCATCGACGAAGTTCTCACAGGAGGAGTGTACCGCCTGCGTGATGCATCAGACAATCGCCTAGAGCCGAACCCCTGGAACGCGGCCAGAATCCGAAGATTCTATGCCTAGCGCCGAACTCTTCGTTCGTGTCCTTCTCCCTGTTGTTCCCATTATTTTTTATCCTCTCTTTTCACCTTTTCCTTTTTTCTCTTTAGCCTTAAAGCTTTCGTGCAGCTAAACCATACACCTATGATGTACACATCCTTAAATGTGTATGCCCATTATACCTGGGGGCTTCTTGCACAGAAGCTTATTATTGTTATTCTTTGAGCATCAAGCTCATCACATATGCGTTTTTTCCTCATATGTACATTTTCTTCGCCATTATATGCATCGATATGACTTATGTTTTGGCCAAGCTGGGTTGTCTGGCTCCTGTGCTTATGCCCTACGTTCCCGTTAGTTCGGCTAGGGCATAAAGGGAGCACCTCTGCGATTGTTACTGCCAGGTCGTCCGGATGTGTACCTCAGACTGGGTAAGCCTAAAGCTAGCGTTCTTAAGGGAATACTCGGTCAGCGGACTAAAGACGTTTTTACATTTCTTCCACTATGAACCCCCAGATGTTACTTATATTGCGGTATTCTCAATCACAGTTCGAACATGCACATTAATGCATGTACATGTTGGGGAACGCAGTAATTTCAAAAAATTTCCTACGCACACACAAGATCATGGTGATGCATAGCAACGATAGGGGAGAGTGTTGTCTACGTACCCACGCAGACCGACTGCGGAAGCGTTGACGCAACGGAGAGTGTTGTCGTACGTCTTCCCGATCCGACCGATCCAAGCACCGTTACTCCGGCACCTCCGAGTTCTTAGCACACGTACAGCTCGATGACGATCCCCGGGCTCCGATCCAGCAAAGCGTCAGGGAGGAGTTTCGTCAGCACGACGGCGTGGTGACGATCTTGATGTTCTACTGTGGCAGGGCTTCGCCTAAGCACCGCTACAATATGATCGAGGTGAAATATGGTGGCAGGGGGCACCGCACACGGCTAAGGAATGATCTCAAGGATCAACTTGTGTGTTTAGAGGTGCCCCCCTGCCCCCGTATATAAAGGACCCAAGGGGGAGGGGGCGGCCGGCCAGGAGGAGGGCGCAGGAGGAGTCCTACTCCTACCGGGAGTAGGACTCCCCCCCCCCAATCCTAGTTGGAATAGGATTCCCCGAGGGGGAAAGAGAGAGAGGGGGGACAGCCACCTCTCCTTGTCCTAATAGGACTAGGGGAGGGGGGAGGCGCGCGGCCTACCTTGGGCTGCCCCTTTCTCCTTTCCACTAAAGCCCACTAAGGCCCATATAGCTCCCGGGGGGTTCCGGTAACCTCCCGGTACTCCGGTAAAATCTCGATTTCACCCGGAACACTTCCGATATCCAAACATAAGCTTCCAATATATCAATCTTTATGTCTCAACTATTTCGAGACTCCTCGTCATGTCCGTGATCACATCCGGGACTCCGAACTAACTTCGGTACATCAAAATGCATAAACTCATAATAACTGTCATCGTAACGTTAAGCATGCGGACCCTACGGTTCAAGAACAATGCAGACATGACTAAGACACATCTCCGGTCAATAACCAATAGCGGGACCTGGATGCACATATTGGCTCCTACATATTCTATGAAGATCTTTATCGGTCAGACCGCATAACAACATACGTTGTTCCCTTTGTCATCGGTATATTACTTGCCCGAGATTCGATCGTCGGTATCCAATACCAAGTTCAATCTCGTTACCGGCAAATCTCTTTACTCGTTCCATAATACATCATCTCACAACTAACACATTAGTTGTAATGCTTGCAAGGCTTATGTGATGTGCATTACCGAGAGGGCCCAGAGATACCTCTCCGACAATCGGAGTGACAAATCCTAATCTCGAAATATGCCAACCCAACATGTACCTTTGGAGACACCTGTAATGCTCCTTTATAATCACCCAGTTATGTTGTGACGTTTGGTAGCACCCAAAGTGTTCCTCCGGCAAACGGGAGTTGCATAATCTCATAGTCATGGGAACATGTATAAGTCATGAAGAAAGCAATAGCAACATACTAAACGATCGGGTGCTAAGCTAATGGAATGGGTCATGTCAATCAGATCATTCAACTAATGATGTGACCTCGTTAATCAAATAACAACACTTTGTTTATGGTTAGGAAACATAACCATCTTTGATTAACGAGCTAGTCAAGTAGAGGCATACTAGTGACACTCTGTTTGTCTATGTATTCACACATGTATTATGTTTCCGGTTAATACAATTCTAGCATGAATAATAAACATTTATCATGATATAAGGAAATAAATAATAACTTTATTATTGCCTCTAGGGCATATTTCCTTCAGTACAACCAGGGAAAGGAACCCTTAATGGAACTATTCTCTCTGGAAGATGTTTCTTACAATCACAATGTAATATAACATAGCTAATCGGATACAACTTGTCTGTTCAAGCAACTATGACCCCTACACCTGGTTTCGACACATACCCCGGTCTATTTTGCTGCTTAGGTATTCGGAAACACTCCGCACCTTCGGGTCCGGAGGTCGAAGTGAAAAGGTCGGCCATAACAATCGTTTTACAATCCGACTAGGGACAAATATGTCTAGGAAATTACATAGTTACTTAGACTCAAAAATTTCCTCCTCTATGCCGTCTAATAGGCTGTCTAGCTTACAATCGTGTTGGGAATATTTGGCGGCTACTTCTACTTGGTCATATACCAAATTAACGGGAATTTTTTCTCATTTGATCCTAGAGGTCCGACCCGGGCCATATGATTCGGATCAAGATTGGTATACCGTGTTTTCACCATGGCCCAGGCCTCTCGCGCACCTTCCCAGTAGGCTGATATCCTCCATAATCGAATACGCCGCCGTCACCTTTGAATAGCTCCACGAGCTCCGCCATACCTCCTAGAGCAGAGGCGGATGGACATAAAGCCTTGGCAACACACGCATTGCTTGCCGAACTTGCTTGTGGATCCGGGACAGCTCTTGTAGCAGGTCGCCTTGAGATCCGGACATCTCCTCTTCGGGACGGCCAGTCAGCTTACCTACAAACACAAATCTGTCATTTCCTACCATCGCCGAATGATAGGGAGGCAAGTTTGAAAAGCATATTAAATATGATGCCTCGTAGCCTCCTATTCTCCTTGACGGTGTCAGCTAGCTGGGCCCGAACATCTTTTAGTTCTTCGCCCAGTTGGGTATGGGAATCCTGTAGCTTGTTCTTCTCCTCCCTGACCCGCGTCAGCACACGCTCGCCTGCCGCATGTTGCCTTTTGGCCTCTTGTTCACCAGCCTGGCTGACCATTAATTTTTCTCTCAGTTGCTCTAGCAATTCTGTCAGCGGAAACACAACAGTATTAATATAACTGGTATATGATTATACTTTCTTCTAATGGGGAGAAGCATTACTAGGTGGTGCCTCCTTGGATTTTTCCAATTCGGCGGTAGCCATTGTTAGCTAAGTCTGACACTTTTCCAGCTCTTGAGACAGCAGGCTATTCTTCTCCATAAGGGCCTGATGATACAATGATCCTTAAATCAGTTGTATCAACTGCTTTAAGTCTCGAGGGCTACTGGTATATGATTATTAAATCTACACTTACCCGCCTATCTTTTAGATGCTGGTCCGTGGCCCTCGCAAGTCCATCCCGAGCAGCTCGGATGTATGCATCATCCGAGCTTAAGGCATTGAATGCCTCCTTTGAAAAGCCGGAGTCATAGAGAATGGCCCTCCGATGATGATGATTCATGGCGCTCTCCAGTTCGGAGTTCGTGACCGACATATCGTCTGAATCCTCTGCGGAAGGACAGTTTGTCGCCGCTCCCATGTCAGCCCCCATCCTTAGGGCAGGGTCCGAAACCTGACTAGTGGAGGCACGGCCAGCAGAATCCCCGGACATAGTTCGGCGGACGCTGTTCCTGATAAAATATGGCGGATGATGTCACAATTTCATGCGGCGACCGAGAGGCATATTTTCTTTAAAAAAAAGAAGGCCTTACCACTTTGATGAAGGTTCTGTCGTATTATCGTTTGCCTTTCTCTTCGAAAATGTGCCCGGCGCGGGCACCGCTCTCCTCGGAGATGCTTCTGGTGCGCGTTGCAACGTCGAGCACCTCCCCTTTAGAGCACGAAATAGTGTGGTGGGTGAGGCACAATAAGGAAGTTCTTTCGAAGAATGTGTCTCTAAAAATACTTACATGCGAAGCAGGAAGGAGGCCGGGATAATCGGCAATGTTGGGTGCTTCCGTATCATCATAGCTCGTCTGGTAGAATACTCCATTCTCAAGCTCCAAAAATATGTTCGGATCTTCTTCGAATCCGGGGTCAAGGTCCCAGTTGTGACCCTCCGGCTAAGGGGCAGGCTATAGATCCCCTCGGTAGCCTTCCGCCATTCCTGTTGCGAGTGGATTGGTTACTATCCATTAGAAATGATTCAGGGAAAGGATTGAGAAAAATGGTAGGATTGGAACTTACCCAACTAGGAGGATTATACATGGAAAATCCATCTCGACATTGGAGACGAGTGAACTCCTCCTTCTCCCCTTTGTACAGTTTGGCCAATATTTTGGCCAAAGCGGCAGGGGGTTTCGAACCCTTCCGATCACAACATGAGGCGTCATCTTCCCCATTAACTGATTGACTTCCGGGCTATCCTCCTCCTCGAGTCTCCGAGGGCGCCAGCTGTGGCGTTTCTTCAATGGAGCACTTGAAAATTCGGGGAGACCCATTCGGACTGGGTCAGGAAGAGCGACATCGTCAATATAGAACCATTAGGAAGGCCACTCTTTGGAAGCCTTCTTCGGCGTGTCGGACAGGTATCTAGTCCCAACGATGTGCCATACCTCGGCTCATCCAACTTCGTAAATTGATCCCCCTTGGTTACGAGGGACGAGGCAGAACAGTTTTCTCCATAATTCAAAATGGGCCTCACAGCTCAGGAATAGCTCACATGGAGCAATGAAACACGCGATGTGCAGGATGGAGGCGGGAGTGAAACTGTGCAGTTGGAGGCCATAATACTCCAGAAATCCTCGGAGGAAGGGAATGATTGGAAATCCGACGCCTCTTAGCAAGTAGGGAACGAAGCATACTCGTTCCCCCTAGACGGATTGGGGAAATTCTCTGCCTGAACCCCGCTGTTGAAGGACGTCAATCCTGATCGGACGAGGACTAGATCTGCGGGGAAAAAAGCTCTGTTTTTGCAGCTTCGTCGGCTGACCGTGAGATACGGAACATCTCTCCCAATCACCTTTTTCAGAGCCGTCGGGACAAGAGGAAGAGCTGGGAGCGCTAGCCATGTTGGAGTATTCCTCCTAGCAAGCTCTGAGGATTTTTTCGCAGGGTGTGGAATGGATCTGAGATCTATTCTCTTTAAATAGGCACCTCTCTTGTATGGTCAGGGTGGTATGTGTAAAAATACCCCGACCTCTCGTATTCGCTCGACACGTGGAAGCTGAAGTCAGGAAGGCGTGGAACCTGATGGGCGCGACATTAAATGGAAAGTTGAATAGCGCTCTTGAAGTCAGGGACTTTGAAGTAATCGGAGGACGAACCCGCCTTGCAATGCCAAAGACAATCTGCGCGCCGGACGCCTTGCCATTGAAGTCTGGTTCAGGGGCTACTGAGGGAGTCCTGGACTAAGGGGTCCTCAGGCGTCCGGCCTGTTGGACATGGGCCCGACTATTGGGCCATGAAGATAGAAGATAGAAGACTTTCTCCCGTGTCCGGATAGGAATCTCCTTTGCGTGGATGGCAAGCTAGGCGGCCGGATGTACTATTTCCTTTCTATGTAACCGACTTTGTACAACCCTAGTCCCCTCCGGTGTCTATATAAACCGGAGGGTTTAGTCTGTAGATACAATCATAATCACATAGGCTAGACTTCTAGGTTTTAGCCATTACGATCTCGTGGTCGATCAACTCTTGTAATACTCATATTCATCAAGATCAATCAAGCAGGAAGTATGGTATTACCTCCATAGAGAGGGCCCGAACCTGGATAAACACTGTGTCCCCTGTCTCCTGTTACCATCAACCTTAGACGCACAGTTTGGGACCCCCTACCTGAGATCCACCAGTTTTGACACCGACACTTGGCCTCCAGCTACTCGTTCACGTAGAGCGTGCGGGCTCTGCACGGACGAGAGCACCGCCTGGTTCAACTCCAGGACGTCCGGTTCCGCCTGCAGGAGGGCCTCGATGGCAGGGGCATCCGCGCGCTCCACGTCAAGTTGAGCCTCCGCCACCCGGTTCAAGTCCAAGACGTCCAGTTCTGCCTATAGGAGGGCCTAGAAGGCAGCGGCATCCGCGCGCTCCACGTCGAGTTGAGCCTCCACCGCTCGGTTCAAGTCCAGGATGCCCGGTTCCGCCTGCAGGAGGGCGTCGATGGTAGTGGCATCCGCACACTCCGCGTCAAGATGAGCCTCCGCCACTCGATTCACATCCACGACATCCAGTTCCGCCTGCAGGAGAGCCTCGATGGCAGCGGCATGCGCGAGCTCCGCATCGAGTTGAACCTCTGCCTCCCGGTCGTCCTTTAGTATTGCCAGGTTGAACCGCTGGTCCACCTGCACCATCAGGGACCCGGATGCCGGCACGAACTCGACGTCCATTGTCTCATACACATCGGGGGCCTTCTGCGCTGCTACCTCTACCATGAGCATTGGGTCGGCTTCCTCCTCCTCGGAGCTTGGCTCCAGAGAACTCGGGGATTTGCCCGCCGCAAAGCGATCTTGGAAACGGAGGGCCGACCGCCGCCACAATTTCTTTGCGGTGCTCTGGCGTCAGTATCTTGTAGTACGTGATCTTGCGGCGCACCATGGCTTTCCTGCGCACTAGGGGACGCTTGATTAGGGATAGGGGATCGAAAGGTGGGGGAATGGGGTGGAGACGAGGTGTGGTTTTGGGGCAATGGCTGGCATAGGCCGAGCAGCGAAGGTTCTGATGTGAATAGTGGTTCCGGTGACGACCGGTCAATCGGTTTTGACTGTACATCGCTCTTGTCGCGTTCGCATTGCACCCTGGCACGCTGGACCCTCCACGTCGCTCACCGAATGGACACTACAAGAAATATGTCAACTTGTGACCCTCAGTATTGGTCCCTGAAAGGTCATTGATTTTCATTTGCGACCTTTTTTTGACCAAAAATAGATGGTCAAAAGCTGGCGGCCATAAACTGAAATTAACGACCTTCTCTGTGCGAAGGTCGTAGACGTTTATGACCAAAATATGCCTACTGTTTTGTTTTGGTCACTAGTAGCCTCCTCAGGCCACGTAGGCATCTGACATGGCAATCTGATGTGGCACAAGAATCAGCCCGGTCCAATTCGATTTTCTACATGGGCCTAGCCCAACAATTCGGCCTTTTTAATGTATTTTTTCCTATTAATTTTTGCTTTCTACATGGGCCTAGACCAACAATTCAGCCTTTTATTTTCTAGGATATAGCCTTTAAAAGTCGGGGTTTTTTTGCAATCCATTTGTGGCCTCAACCTTTTACTATCCAATTCTAGCCCAATTCGCCCAATTCTTATTTGGGCCTCGGCCATTTTATAGTCCATCTACTTTTTGGGACTTCGCCTTTTTCATTAAGTTGGTCCAACTTGCCAACTTTCTATTTCTCATGTTTTCACAGTACAACGACAAATATGTCAAATGGAATAGAACTAAATTCTTGAAATGATATGCAAAATCAGCCTATTACAGTCTTTACATGGTATTCATAGAAATAGATGTGCTGACTACTACCGATTACAATATAACTAGCTACAGAGTACAACCAGAACAAGAGGCAGATTGATAAAAAAACATCATGCTTCATCATCTTCCTCTTCCAACTTCTGAAAATCAAATCACCTAGCATTGAAAGGATCACGCATTAGAAGCATATAGAACATCAAACTAATAAATGAATGACATTTAGTATGAAAATCACGATAGCACTAGTATACTTTAACTCATCTTACAACCATCAGTATAGTTTACTTATAAGAAAACATACGGTCTGATACTTATGTGCGCCTAGATTACTAGACAAATTGCACACTATGCACTCATTTGACACTTGCTACAGTTTCAATGTAAACCAATAGTTAAACCTGAGAAGATGTGAAGCTGAAACCTAACCCATGACTGTAGCAAGGGTGCTCCCAGCACAACATCATAGTTCTGCATTTCGAACCTCTACTTACAACATTTAATGATGGCAAAAACATATGGACGCAGATATAGTTCCCAATGATATTTACATGACCAATGTATTTATTACTACTAAGGTGCATACAGGTCTAGTTGAGGATGGGGGCACATGAGAATTTGAAACATTTCAAACTTAAGAAATGAGAACAGACAGCAAATCACCCGGTTTGCAAGCTAAAGCAGGACATAAAGTAACTTCTGTGAGGCACTGAAGTTCTAGAATACCAAGATATAGTACATTTACTTTATTTATTTATTTGCTACTGAAAAAACAACAGCAATGTGAGCAGGATTGATGAATATGGCATGAAACACCAGCAATGTGAAACTGGACATACATGAAGAACACAAAACAGAGTAAAATTGTTTCACAAAGGGCAAATGGGCACCTTAGCCACATCACGGTCAGTATATTTCCTTGGAAATATCATCATAACCCTGCAAAGAACAATGTGCATCAGACAAGTAACCACTTTATGCTACAACATCATCAGGATTAAAACAACATATTGATACTCGATGCTGGATGAGACTATACATAATAACACTACGACAGAATAGGCCGCCACACGACGTGGTGCACCATCTTACACATGACAGACAAGAGACATAACAAGATAATGTTGATCAAATTGAAGGATAAATCATGTCCAGGAACAAAGGAGCAGCTTAGATAGCTCACATTTCATGTCCTAGAAATCATGTCGAGGTACACTGAACAACACCTATCAATGCTCAACAGCTGCACCTTGATACACAGATGAAAAAAGAGGTCAATCACCTCCACAAACACGAGCACCTTGAGAAGGAATTGTGCCAGCTGCCAAAGACGGAAGGACTCGCTGCTTCATTCATTCTAGTCTATTTGCAATTTCAGTTTGGTTTATAATTAGAAATGAATCTTGAACAAAAAGGAAAAGAAAATGTGTTTGTCATATTTGTTCTTCATACAAGAAACTGAACCAACAAGTTGTTTCAGTCAGAGTTGAACCAAAATATGTATTTAATCATGCCTAAAATACATCACATCCACATTGCACAACAAATTAACATAGGAAGCAGGGGAGTAGGTCATTGTACTAATCCATCACCTTGATGGAGTTAGGGGAAGAGAAGAAGCAGTGGAGGGAGGCCCATGGCGTCCCTCCCAAGCAGCAGCACAACACATCACGCCTTCTTCTCCCATGGTGACGTCCTGGTTCGAATGGGAGACGAGAAGGGGGTCAGATAGAGAGCAGAAGAAGAAAAGATGAGGGGAGGAGAAAGGGATTCAGATATCAAAATGTCAAACTCGCATTCAAATATCAAAATGTCAGACTAGCAAAATGTCCAACTAGCATTCAGAGATCAAAATGTCAGAAGTTCACACACACCAACACCAAATCATACTTCTTATGTCAACTATAAATCGACTTATTGGGGGTTTCTATGATTTTTTTTACCAACTGTTTTTTCTTCACAAAAAGCTAACAGTTGGTCCTAAATTTTATCTTCACAGGGATGTCAATCAACCACAACGAAACTGCATAAACTGTAGGTTTATAAAATTATTTGCAGAACGTTTAGAGAAATAAACACTAGTAAAGCTTTGATAAACACACTAGTAACTACTGCCTCTGTACCAAAATACAAGAAGTTTTCGCAAGTATGGAGGGAGTAGTTGCCTGGCAATTTCCTTTTCTTGCCCTAACGGCTCAAAGGAAATGTGACACTGACTAGTACAGTAATATAGACCAGAGTGACAGAGCTTCTACATTAAAGAGCATTGCACAGTCCATGCATGCAGTTGCTCAATGACAGTCAGACAGTGAATTCTCGAACCGGAATGAAGGGCCAAAATCTACACGATGGGCAAATATATGCGAGGAGCCAATTAATTAATCCCTTACTTGGGTCGGTGGAGACGATAAGGGCGGTGTCGGTGTCAAAACCGGCGGATCTTGGGTAGGGTGTCCCGAACTGTGCGTCAAGGCTGGATGGTAACAGGAGACAAGGGACACGATGTTTTTACCCAGGTTCGGGCCCTCTTGATGGAGGTAATACCCTACTCCTGCTTGGTTAATATTGATGATATGGGTAGTACAAGAGTAGATCTACCACGAGATCAAGGAGGCTAAACCCTAGAAGCTAGCCTATGGTATGATTGTTGTATATGGAGTTGATGTCCTACAGACTACAACCCTCCGGTTTATATAGACACCGGATAGGGTTAGGGTTACACAGAGTCGGTTACAATGGTAGGAGATCTTGAATATCCGCATCGCCAAGCTTGCCTTCCATGCCAAGGAAAGTCCCATCCAGACACGGGACGAAGTCTTCAATCTTGTATCTTCATAGTCCTGGAGTCCGACTGAAGGTACAGTCTGGGTACCCGAACACCCCCTAATCCAAGACTCCCTCAGTAGCCCCTGAACCAGGCTTCAATGACGATGAGTCCGGCGCGCAGATTGTCTTTGGCATTGCAAGGCAGGTTCCTCCTCCAAGTCCTTCATAGAAGATTGTAAACACCAAGAGTAGTGTCCGGCTCTGCAAAACAAGTTTCCACATATTGCCATAGAGAGAATAATATTAACACAAATCAAATCTGCTGACGTATTCCGCAGTGCGTCCTCACACTACGGCCAAGTCCTTTACTCGAATCGTTTTTACTTTTCCACCTCAGCACGTTTTCGAGGCGGTTTCCTTGGCACGTCTTGTCAAAGTAGAGATCGTGTACCCCTTTTATGGGATTCTCATTAATACGGACGTGGGTAACCCAACCGCGCCATTTATCACGGCGCTTGGGAGGCAAGCGAGTTTTACTAGGCTGGTGGGGACGCACAATCGCATCCGCCCATATAAGGGGATAAGGATCCACCTTTTTACCTACGCCTTCTTCCTCCTTTGCCTATCCATCTTCTGCGCACTCGAGCTCGAGCGCCCAAGCCCACACTTCCCACCTCAACCTTCTCCAGCAATGTCCAGAGCGGGAGGCAAGTGGATGGTCTGCTCCGTCACGGAGGGCCAAGTCAAGAAGCTAAGGAAGGCCGGATACCTGTCTAAGGACATCGCGCACCGGCTTCCCGAAAAGGGGCAGCTTCTCCCCACCCCAAGGCCCCATGAGAGGGTAGTATTTCTTCCCCACTTCCTCCGCGGACTGGGTTTTCCACTCCACCCATTTGTCCGGGGGCTCATGTTCTACTACGGCCTGGATTTCCACGATCTGGCCCTGAACTTCATCCTCAACATCTCGGTGTTTATCGTCGTGTGCGAGGCTTTCCTCCGCGTCCGCCCTCATTTCGGCCTCTGGCTCAAGACCTTCAACGTCAAGCCCAAGGTGGTGCGCGGCAGCCAGGCGGAGTGCGGAGGCGCCATGGCGGGCAAGATGGCCAACGTCCTATGGTTCGAGGGCTCTTTTGTGGAGACCCTAAAGGGGTGGCAATCCGGGTGGTTTTACATCACCGAGCCACGCGATCCGAAATGGATCGCAGCCCCCGAGTTCCGATCCGGACCCCCCACGCGGCTTATGTCCTGGAAAGAGACGGGCCTGTCGTGGGGTGAAGAAAAAGAGGTGACCGGATTGCAAACATGCATCCAGTCCCTGGTGAACAAGCCAATCCGGCTTGTTAATGTAATCCAGGTTATGCTCGTCCGCCGGATCCTCCCGTGCCAACAACGGGATTTTAATCTGTGGGAGTTCGACCCGGTGCAGCACCAAACCCTTAGCAGGCTCTTCGACACGATGTATGATGATGCCTGGAAGGTGCTATTCAAGGGCGCCGAGGCTCCCGCATCCGCTTCCGAGGACCGCGGATACAGCTCGCAGCGTCACGCTAGCGAGGTAAGCTACCTTCACCTTTCACAGGATGTTGAGCTTTTTTCATAGTTTGACTCTATGCGGGATCTAAACTCCCTTACCTTTGACAAGCTTGGCGGGCGATATCCGGACCGATTAACTGTCCGGCTCTGCTGCCCGAAGACCCAGCCCCAGCTCTACTAGTGAAGCTGCTGGTTCCGGCGCCTTATGTGGTGCCGGAGAAGAAGGCCAAGAAGAAAAAGACCACGGGGACTCGAAAGAGTGCCCGTAACATGGTGGTGTCGAACTCGTCATCCGACGAGTCTGAGACGCCCTCTTCCCGTGAAAACAAGGAGGAGGAAGAAGAAAACTCTCCCCCCCAACGGAGGGAGGAGAGAAGAGGAAGGCCGCCCCTACGGCGGAGGCCGAGGGCTCTAGGAAAAGGAAGACCCCTCCACCGGACTACTCCCCCGACGCCGAAGAGGGCGAAGAGGAGTGGCCAAACAGGGCCAAGCGTCCGGCGAAATCGTAAGTTTGGATATCAGAATAACTCATGATGTTCCTTTGTTGCACATCTTTCCCTAATGTCGAACGTAATTATGCTGCCCGCCCCGGGCAGAATTCAACGAATCGTCGGGCGGCTCCCAGGACTCATCGGACGTGAACTCAGTTCCGCCTGCTGTCTCCCCCCGCACTGCAGACGACGCCGAAGTGGCGTCGCGACAAGCTCTGGGGCAGGAGGAGGTGGTCCCGGAGGAGCCGCAAGGCAACCTCCCGGACTCCGGTAGTGAAGGGCATAAAGCCCCCCAGGGCTCCAAGTCCGGCTTCGAGCCGGACACCGCGCCGAAATCTTCCACAGTTCTGGACCGCGGTAGGAGAACTCCTTCCAAGAGGAGCAAGCCTTCTGAGCCGGCGGCCTCCGTCCAACCGGAGGTGCCGGACAATCTGCTGGAGGTGCTTGACGGCGCCTCCATCGACGAGGGGCACCGTACTATTATGAGTACGGTGATCCAGAAGGTTCGGTCCGCCAAGAGCAGACTGACTGAAGCTTGCGCTAGCCTTCTAACAGGCTTCAAGGTAAGTAAAAATATGTAAAAATATTACCGCATAGACAGTAGCCCCTGATGCTCTCTTTGGCGTTCGGAAAGAAAAGCCGAATAGAGGATCTATTAAATATCGCAGGAGTCTAACAAAAAAAGAGTCAATATGTGTATGCAGGCTTCGTTGCTATCCACCGCCGCACTGACTGCGGAGGTGGGTGTCCTGAAGCAGGACCTCGAGCGGACCAAGCAAGAGCTCAGCCTTGCCAAGCGGCGGCTCGAGGAGAAAGAAGGTAAGAAATACCTTACAGAGAAAGTGCCTATAAAAAGGCATGATTGCAAAAAAAATAACAGGATTGTACTACTTATTGTAGGGGCCACGACTGAGGTGGCGACCCTTAAGCAGGCGCTGTCTGAGGCCGAAAAGAAAACGGCCGCGGAGTGCATCGAGCGAGACAGACTTGGGACTAAGGTCGGCGAGGTGCAACAAGAGCTTCAGGCTCTCATGAAAAAACATGAGAGTTTGGAGCTTGAGTCAAAGGCGCAAGCATCCGAGCTCGCGACGGCCCTTGAGACTGCCAAGTCTGCCAAGGCCGAAGCCCAAAAGGCCCTCCAAGAGTTGGAGGAGATGAGGAAGATAGCAGCGGGTAAGGCATTCTTTATGCAAAGCAGAAATATAAAAGTAAACTACTTGTTACTTACCCGAATCCGGAGCTCTCCAGGGGCCTTCGCAGATCCTCCCCGCAGCGTATCCGATGCCGCCGCATTCTACCAAGCTGAAGAGGGCAGCTCGACGGAGAAGGTGTTCTGGTCTCAGTATTCTGAGGCCGGACACCCTATGCCCTTGAGCGACCGGCTGAAACAGCTGGTCGAGCTCCACAAGGCGGCCGAACAGGCCATGAAGGGCTTCATAGTTCGGCTGTGGCCTGGAGAGGCCCTGCCTGGGAGCTATTTCGGGCTGGTGCGGCGGCTGGTGGAGGCTTGTCCGAGGCTCGAGGTCATCAAGCGCTCCGTCTGCATCGGAGGTGCCCGTCGGGCCCTTGCCCGTGCAAAGGTGCACTGGGGTAAGCTGGATGGTGAGAAGCTTGTGAAGGACGGGCCGCCGCCGGGGAAGGAGCATCGCAAGCCCGAGAACTACTACAAGGATGTTCTTGCAGGTGCCCGCCTTGTGGCGGATGAATGTACCAAGGATGTGATTTTTGAATGAACTCGCTCGTGTTTATCCTGTGCGCTGAAAACTTGTTCATATGCGCTAAGCAATGCTTATTGAATTTAAAATATTACTTTCTGTGCGGTTGTTTATCAAAAAATTGAGAGATGGCCAGTTGTCGGCTTCTGCCCCCATGCCACTAGTGCTGGGGTGTTCGGGATAAACCTGAGTGCTCTTTTTCCCATAGTTGGGTCCTTCGAGGGAGGCGCTCAGCACAACGAACCAGGCAATCGGACTATAATGCTTGAACACTCTCACTTAGCCATAGAACTCTATAATTTTAAATTTCGGCAAAGCCCCTAGTTCGGAAGACCGAGTTCGGGGCGCTATCCACGCCTTGGCCAGAAAAAGCCGGCTCCTCGCTCGAAGCAGCATAAGTCTTTAGGGACTCGAAAAACCTCTCGAACTGCGACCGGTCTCTCGCCTCATCATGACAGTCAGTTTTAGCTTTCTCCACTGAGGTGCTTAACCCAGCTGAACCGGGGCACAATCGCAGTGGTTCTCCTAGTGCTACCTTAGCCGATATAGCGGAACGTAAGGCACCAAAACATAGGAGCCGGGCAAACCCAACTATTGACCCAAATCATGATTCGGAGCCGATGCATATAGTGCTACAAGTTCGGGGTGCCGCACTTGTGAAAGTGTACGGACTTCTCACACCATAATGAGGGGTACTGAAGCCCCTCGCGTGTTTGCTGTACCATGGTGTACGGGTGCAATCATGTCATTTGATAAACATATATGTGAAAAGAGGATAATGCAAAAAATAGACAAAAAGCTATGCATTGTTTATAGAGAGGCTATTTATCAAAGCCGAACGATACAAATAGTGCGATAAGCAAAAGGATATTGGACTATTTAACACGTCCTGACCAGGGGCAGGCCGCGGAATTGTATTCAAAACAGGTATACTGCTTGTAACAGAGACCACCTGGGAGTTCCATAATGCGGCATGGCTTGTCTGCCTCCCTGGATCTTGCATCGTTTGTGCGGCAGTCGAATTGCCGAACAGGTCGTCCGAAGTATGGAGTCCTGAAAGTAAGAAAAAATTAAAAAAAATCCGGCAACCCCTAGTACGTTTTAAGCCGTATTTTGGGCGTGCCGTTATTGTGCCCCTTCCCCTGTGCCCATGGTATTTCAAGGGCGTAATTATGTATGCGAGGCACTGGTTTCGCTATGTCGCGAGAGCTGGGGTTGGGGCCACATTGCTACGCTAGCTCAGAGCGTGCCAGGCGGTCCTGCTGTGGGTTACTCCGGGCGCGCTTGGCAGTGTCTGGCTTTTTAATGGCCGGACTGGAGAATTGCTAAGAAGGCTACTTTGTACTTCCGCTGCGAGAGCCGCCGTGTGATCCTCTGTACGGAGGGAGCGTTCGGTGTTTCCGTTGACCGTGATTACTCCTCGAGGGCCTGACATCTTGAGCTTGAGATATGCGTAGTGCGGCACCACATTGAACTTTGCGAATGCGGTTCGTCCGAGCAGGGCGTGATAGCCACTGCGAAACGGGACTATATCGAAGATTAACTCTTCGCTTCAGAAATTGTCCGGGGATCCGAAGACCACGTCAAGTGTTACTGAGCCTGTATAGTTGGCTTCTACACCTGGTATAACGCCTTTAAAGGTCGTTTTTGTGGGCTTAATCCTTGAGGGATTTATGCCCATTTTCCGCACTGTATCCTGGTAAAGCAGGTTCAGGCTACTGCCGCCGTCCATGAGGACTCTTGTGAGATGAAATCCGTCGATGATTGGGTCGAGAACCAATGCGGCGAAGCCGCCATGACGGATTCTAGTGGGATGGTCCCTTCGATCAAAAGTGATCGGGCAAGAGGACCATGGGTTGAACTTTGGGGCGACTGGCTCCATCGCGTATATGTCCCGTAGCGCACGCTTCCGCTCCCTCTTGGGAATGTGGGTTGCGTATATCATGTTCACCAGATGCACTTGTGGGGGAAAGCCCTTCTGTCCATTGTTGTTCGGCGGCCTGGGCTCCTCCTCGTCGTCACTGTGCAGCCCCTTGTCTTTGTTTTCGGCTCTTAACTTTCCTGCCTGCTTGAACACCCAACAATCCCTGTTACTGTGATTGGCTGGCCTTTCGGGGGTGCCATGTATCTGGCACAAGCGGTCGAGTATTCGGTCCAAACTGGACGAGCCCTGAGTATTCTTTTTGAATGGCTTTTTCCGCTGACCGGATTTATAGCCTCTGAATCCGGCATTGACTGCCGTGTCTTCATTGCTGTCGCTGCTAACGCGGTGTTTTTGCTTATTCCGACGTGTCCTGCCACTTTTGTCCTTGGTATCTGAATTACCAGGGTTCTTTGATAAGTTGTTACTGTGAGCTAGCCAGCTGTCTTCTCCCGCGCAAAAGCGGGTCATGAGTGTCATGAGGGCTGCCATAGATTTTGGCTTTTCCTATCCTAGGTGCCGGGCAAGCCACTCGTCGCGGATGTTATGCTTGAAGGCTGCTAGGGCCTCTGCGTCCGGACAGTCGACTATCTGGTTTTTCTTAGTTAGGAACCGTGTCCAGAATTGCCTGGCCGATTCCTCTGGCTGCTGAATTATGTGGCTTAAGTCGTCGGCATCCGGTGGTCGCACGTAAGTGCCCTGGAAGTTGTCAAGGAATGCGGCTTCCAGGTCCTCCCAAGAACCGATTGAGTCTGCTGGCAAGCTGTTAAGCCAATGCCGGGCCGGTCCTTTAAGTTTGAGCGGGAGGTATTTGATGGCATGTAGATCATCGCCACGTGCCATGTGGATGTGAAGGAGATAATCCTCGATCCATACCGCCGGATCTGTTGTGCCATTGTATGATTCGATTTTTACGGGTTTGAAACCCTCTGGGATTTTATGATCCATTACTTCATCCATGAAGCATAGCGGGTGTGCGGCGCCTCTGTGCTGGGCTATATCACGACACAGCTCGGAAGAGCTATATCTGTTGTGTTCGGCCCAGCCAGATTTGTTGTATCCGGAGTGAAGATCATCGTCACGTGCCGTAGGGCGCCTGCGCGATCCGTAGAGCGATCTTGTTTGTCTTGCCTTATCCTCCAGTACGTCTCGCAGGTCTGGCGCATTTTCCCATGCCTTAGTTGAGCGGCGTCGGGGCATGGCTTGGGTGGAGGGCGGAGAGGTCTCTCTGTCGCGGCCGCGAGGTGGCCGGTCTGCCATGTCGTGCGTTGGTGATGTAGGTGCTTCCTCCTCTGATCGGGGTAGCGGCCTGTGCTTTGGGTAACTCTTGGAGGGGCGTTCCAGTTCATACTCTTCGGCCGCAAGGACTTCAGTCCATCTGGCGGCTAGCAAATCTTGGTCAGCTCTAAGTTGTTGCTACTTTTTCTCGAGGCTGCTTGCCATGGCTAAAAGCCTGCGTTTGAAACGCTCTTGTTCAGCGGGGTCTGATGGTACGACAAATTCGTCGTCATCGAGGCTTGCCTCGTCTTCGGAGGGAGGCATATAGTTATCATCCTCGACCTCTCGGTCTACCGCTCTCTCGTGAGGGCTGGCTTCTCCATCTTCCTATGCCGAATCTTGCTGGGGTGGGTGTTCTTCGGCGCTATCTGGGGTAGTATTATCTCCCGTGCCGGAATCACCGTTTTTGCTTTGGCGGAATTTAGAGCGGCGCCGCTGATGCCGGCGCTTTGGCTGTTTCTTGGAGGTGTCATCCCCCGCTGTTCCATCGCCATCTCCTTCTTTTGGAGTATCCACCATATATATGTCATATGACGAGGTGGCCTTCCAGCGCCCTACAGGTGCTGGTTCCTGTTCGTCTCCTACATCGTCATCCATACCGTCGATGTCTTCGGAGCCGAAGTCAAGCATGTCGGTTAAATCGTCGACAGTGGCTACAAAGTGGGTGGTGGGTGGGCTTTGAACTTCTTCACCGTCCGTATCCCATCCTCGCTGACCTTAATCCGGCCAGGGCTCTCCTGATAAAGAGAGAGACTTGAGAGAATTCAGGATGTCACCAAAAGGCGAGTGCTAAAAGATGTCCGCGGCGGTGAACTCCATTATTGGCGCCCAATCGGATTCGATTGGCGGGGGTGCGGGGGGTTCGGAGTCCTGGAAGGAGTCCGGAGTCATGGGTCATGCAGAGTGTAGGGCTGGCGTTCGGCTCGATCACCTTTGAGATCGCAGCCCCCGAGGTGACGTCCAACCGCTCATTCTCGATTGGCACAATAGGCTCCGAGTTAGGGGTCGGAACCGGTGCGTGTGCGGCCTCTAGGACACTGTCCGGAGGCAGAGCTAGATCATGCCCGTCGAGATAGTGCGGCGCGCTTGGCCGTGGCTCGAACCCGTCGAAGATCAAGTCTCTGCGGATGTCAGCCGTGTAGTTTAAGCTTCCAAAATTGACTTGATGGCCAGGGGCGTAGCTTTCGACCTGCTCCAGGTGGCCAAGCGAATTAGCCCGCAGTGCGAAGCCGCCGAAGACGAAGATCTGTCCGGGGAGAAAAGTCTCACCCTGGACCTCATCGTTGTTGACGATCAAGGGAGCCATCGAGCCTAAAGGCGATGACACAAAGGAACTCTCAATGAAAGCACCAATGTCGGTGTCAAAACCGGCGGATCTCGGGTAGGGGGTCCCGAACTGTGCGTCAAGGCCGGATGGTAACAGGAGACAAGGGACACGATGTTTTTACCCAGGTTCGGGCCCTCTCGATGGAGGTAATACCCTACTCCTGCTTGATTAATATTGACGATATGGGTAGTACAAGAGTAGATCTACCACGAGATCAAGGAGGCTAAACCCTAGAAGCTAGCCTATGGTATGATTGTTGTATATGGAGTTGATGTCCTACGGACTACAACCCTCCGGTTTATATAGACACCGGATAGGGTTAGGGTTACACAAAGTCGGTTACAATGGTAGGAGATCTTGAATATCCGCATCGCCAAGCTTGCCTTCCACGCCAAGGAAAGTCCCATTCGGACATGGGATGAAGTCTTCAATCTTGTATCTTCATAGTCCTGGAGTCCGGCTGAAGGTATAGTCCGGCTACCCGAACACCCCCTAATCCAGGACTCCCTCAGGCGGTGCCGCCGAAGTCGCAGATGGCACCCATGGCCCTCTTCTCCTGGAAGTAGCTGTTGGCCGCCCAGGAGCAGTGCGCGACGACATTGTTGGGGTTGTAGCACGGCCACTGCTCATGGATTGAGTTGTAGTTCGCCCCCGCCCCGCACGTGTAGTCTATCGTCTTCTGCAGCGCCGCCTACGGCTGCTCCGACCTGCACACAATGAAATCTGCTAATTCAAACGCGAGTACGAACAGGAAACCTACGGGAAACCTACAACGATGGAGATCCATCGAGCACGAAGTACCACAGCCATGCACACTAAGGAAAAAATAGCGGAGGAGAGATCTCCACGGAGGCGCCCGACGGTTGGTTACCTGAAGCGCGTGCGGTAGGGAGGACGAAGGAGGATCCGGAGGCTTGGGGCTAGTGCGCGCTGATCTGCCGAGCGAAGTGCACGGGGATGTGATGGAGGCGGCGGAGTGCAGGGATAGTGACGGCGCCGGAGAGTGCGCGGAAGAGGGGGAAGGGGGAGCGGTGAATCCCGCCGGGGGAGGGGATGGGTGCGGAGGTGATGTGAGAGACAAAGGGAAGGGATGGATCGGGGTGGGTGGGAGAGAGAGGCGGCGGCGGGATGGGGAAGAAGGGGGCGGCAACGGGGGGCCGCCGTCGTCGATCTGGATCAGGGAGAGGGATTGGGGTGGGTGGCGCATCTAGAGCGAAAGAATGGAGGCGGGGGAGGGAGGAATGAGAGAAAGAATGGAGGCGGGGTGTGACGCCCTGAGACAATGTGCCAGGTGTCCTCCAGTTTTTCGCTGTCGTTGCCATGTCATTTGCTTGTGTGTTGCATCTTGTCATGTCATCATGTGCATTGCATCATCATGTTTTCAAAACTTGCATCCGTCCTGCTCTCCTCGTCCTCTCCGTTGTTTGTCCTGAGCCCAACCACACTTGCATGCGCCTGCGGTTTGTCCGAAATAGTGTTTTGTAAGTGGCCGGGAAATGTTCTCGGAATGGTACAAAAGTTGGCGCACGGTGTTGTTATGTTGCCAGTAGGCCGCCTGCCAAATTTCATCGCATTCGAAGTTCGTTTGACGCCCCAACGATTAACTATAGCGACAGTACAGTCGGTCTAACGTCGGACGTTCTCGGTCTCCGGAAACAGTCGCCGGGCCTCCCTCTCTTCTCTTCTCTCAGCTCGAGGCCGTCTACACAGCCCACTACCTACCGCCAGATCCAACCTAAGCTCTCGTGTCAGCCCGCGGCCCTCCTCGCGCGCGCGTCCGACAGTTGTCCCGAACCCGACCCGGACTGTCGCCACCGTTGTGTCCGGATCATCCCCAAACATCTACAAAACGTCTCCGTTTTCTCATTTGGGCTCCCTAGCCTATTTTTCCCGATCGTCTGATTATGGTCGGAGGGACCGGATTAGCCCCTAACCTAACCCACCTACTATATAAATCAGCAACCCTAAAATCTAGGGAGTTGTCCCTTCAGCCGCCGCCGCATCTTCCTCGGGATCCCTGATCCAATCCATCCACTCCACCCGGCCGACCTAACCCACTTCTCGATTTGCATCCCCGACCAACCACTACAGTCCCCACGCGCCCGTGGATCCCCTCTACTTCACCTTAGCTCGCCGGGGAGCAGATCACCGCGGCACCCAATCTCCTGCGGGCCTCCTCACCTGCAAGCAGCCGGAGCAGCAGCTCCCAGTCGCCGGAGACGACCACCACCACTAGGCTGCACCTCTCCTTCCCTTCTTCCCCTATGGTTTTCTCTCCTTCCCCTTCGATCTCTCTCACGATCCCCCTTTCTCTCTATACTTCATCGCAGCAGGAACGGCCGCCACTCGCGGAAGCCGCCAACGTTCGCCTCTGGCCCTGATCCGACCATCTCCGATGCCTCCTCGTCGGATCCCGTCGTCAAGTCCCCATCCCGTCGTCGCGTGGAGCTCCACCGCCCAAGTTTGACGCCCCACGTGCTCTTTCTCGCTGCCGTGCCCATTGCTCGTCTTACCGCGGCCAGCACCTGAACCCGATGCTGCTCTGCTGCTCGCCCCACCGTCCAGATCAGGCTGAAGCCGCCTCCCCCCGCTGCCATGGCGCCCGAGGCCTCCCTGGAGGACCACCACCGCCGCCATGGACCAGCGCCGCTGTTCAAGTTCGCGTCCGGCCCCGTTCTGGACCGGATCTCCCCTGCTCCGCCGCCCATCCGCCGAATCCACCACGATCCAGCCGGTTCCCGTGCGCCCTCACCCGCGCAAGTTCCTCGTTGCGCCGCACGTCATCAAGTTCCTGCCATTGCTCTGCTTCCTGACGAGAACAGGACGAGGTGCCCGCTCGCTCGTGTAGCGCTCGCGTTGACTTGTCATCGCTGGACTGCAGCGCCAAGGCCCAGCAGCGTTTTTCCTTCGGCCTCTCCTCGCGGCCCAGTTCGGCGCTCCCACTGATCTGCTTCTTCCTCGGGCCTCGGCCCAGGGTGAGCAGCACCCCCAGCGCCCTCTGTTATTTTTTTCCCGCCGATTGGGCCAACCATTTCAGCCCATTGTATTTTTTTATGCGCTGCGAATTTTTTCCATTTAACCTGAGACTGCAGTTTTGCAAGAAACCCCCTACTGTTCATGCATTTAATAACTCTCAAACCGTGCATCGGATTAAAACAAACTTAATATGGAAGTTGCGTAGAATTTTGTCTAGTTTCATAATATGTCTTTTTCATCCATGTTTAAAATGCTTAAAATGTTTTTTGGTTAAATTTGCTCCTATGCCATGTTAAAATGCTTTAATTCATAACTAAATAACCGTAACTCGGATTTTAATAAACTTTATATGTAAATGGGGTGGAAAATGCCTAGTTTAACATGGTGGCATCATTTTGCATGTTTAACAACTCTAAAATTGTGTTTAGGGCAGAACAGTACCAAACCTAATATATGCATATGGGGATTTACCGGAATTGTTGTTTGTTGCTTCCGGCCTCATTTAAACTTGACTAGATAGGTAGTTTTACTTTGCTTCACCCTCTTGCCATGTTAATCAACATTTAATATTGTTGGGTACACAAACAAGATCGAACAAAATATGTTATGTGGTGTTTTGGCAATATGCACCCCGATGCATATTGAGCTCCACTTAATTTGTAGGATTGTTTTGCACTTTGCCATGCCATGCCTCATTAAACCGGACATGCATCATACTTGTTTGCACATCGTGCCATGCTTATGTGGTGGTTGTTTACTATGTTGTGTGCTTCTTTCCGGTGTTGCTTTTTCGTGTTGGATCCGATAACGTCGCGTTTGTGAGGACCCGTTCGACTACATCTGTTTGTCTTCTTCCTGGACTCGTTCTTCTTCCTTGCGGGATTTCAGGCAAGATGACCATACCCTCGAAATCACTTCTATCTTTGCTTGCTAGTTGCTCGCTCTTTTGCTATGCCTATGTTGCGATACCTACCACTTGCTTATCATGCCTCCCATATTGTTGAACCAAGCCTCTAACCCACCTTGTCCTAGCAAACCGTTGTTTGGCTATGTTACCGCTTTGCTCAGCCCCTCTTATAGCGTTGTTAGTTGCAGGTGAAGATTGGAGCTTGTTCCTTGTTGGAACATGGATATTTTATTGGGATATCACAATATCTCTTATTTAATTAATGCATCTATATACTTGGTAAAGGGTGGAAGGCTCGGCCTTATGCCTGGTGTTTTGTTCCACTCTTGCCGCCCTAGTTTCCGTCATATCGGTGTTATGTTCCCGGATTTTGCGTTCCTTACCGGTTGGGTTATAATGGGAACCCCTTGACAGTTCGCCTTGAATAAAACTCCTCCAGCATGGCCCAACATTGGTTTTGGCATTTTCCACCTAGCCTTTTTCTTTCCCTTGAGTCAGCCGTCTCAAGGTTCATCTTTATTTTAACCCCCCGGGCCAGTGCTTCTCTAAGTGTTGGTCCAACTAAGCGATGTCCGGAGCTACCAGGGGCAACTCTGGGCTGGCCCACCCGACGTCTTGCTCATCCGGTGTGCCCTGAGAACGAGATATGTGCAGCTCCTATCAGGATTTGTCGGCACATATGGGTGGCTTTGCTGGTCTTGTTTTACCATTGTCGAAATGTCTTGTAACCGGGATTCCGAGCTTGATCGGGTCTTCCCGCTAGAAGGAATATCCTTCGTTGACCGTGAGAGCTTGTGATGGGCGAAGTTGGGACACCCCTGCAGGGATTTGAACTTTCAAAAGCCATGCCCGTGGTTATGGGCAGATGGGAATTTGTTAATGTCCGGTTGTAGAAAACCTAAAGATGACCTTAATTAAAATACATCAACCGCGTGTGTTACCGTGATGGTCTCTTCTCGGCGGGGTCCGGGAAGTGAACACGGTGTTGGAGTAATGCTTGACGTAGGTTGTTCTAGGATCACTTCGTGATCATAGTTGTTTGACTGTGCTTTGCCTTCTCTTCTTGCTCTCATTTGTGTATGTTAGCCACCAAATATGCTAGTCGCTTGCTGCAGCTCCACCTCATACCTTTTACCCTACCTATAAGCTTAAATAGTCTTGATCGCGAGGGTGCGAGATTGCTGAGTCCCTGTGACTCACAGATACTTCCAAAACCAGTTTGCAGGTGCCGTTGAACCGAGCAGGTGACGCAACCAAGCTCAAGGAGGAGCTCGATGAAGATCTTGTCCTTTGTGTTGTTTCATTCTAGTTGATCAGTAGTGGAGCCCAGTCGGGACGATCGGGGATCTGTGTAGCATTTGGGGTAGTCTTCTTTTATTTTGGTTCCATAGTCGGACCTTGATTGTATCTGGATGATGTAATGTTTTATTTATGTATTGTGTGAAGTGGCGATTGTAAGCCAACTATGTATCTCTTTCCCTTATGTATTACATGGGTTGTGTGAAGATTACCTCACTTGCGACATTGCTTTCAATGCGGTTATGCCTCTAAGTCGTGCTTCGACACGTGGGAGATATAGCCGCATCGAGGGCGTTACACGGGGGGTGGGTGGAAAATGTCCATGAGGACAGACCTAGGGTTTCGGCTCGGGTGGGTTTGGGTAATTGGATCCGGAAGCATCCGACGGTGGTTGATGCGTGATCCGCATGATTTGCCCATGGTCCAATCAGAACGCAGCAAACCATTTCATGACCTTATGACCATATAAATTGGTCCCGATCGATTCAAGATGAAAAATTTCATTCCATTTTTCAGTACTCAAAATGAGTTTTTTTTGTGAAAATCCTATCAAATATTTGTTCAAATGATTTCATATTGTGTATAATGGTGCATCTTGGAATTCCAAACAATGTTGCCTAAGGGAGTTTTCATTTTCTTTGCACGGAAAATTCATTTTCCATTTTTTGAGTGTCTGAAAATAGGTTTTTTTGTGAAGGACCTACCATATATTTGTTGCAAAATTGTACCAAATCAATTTTCTAAAATACTAGGACATATTTAATGCACAATTGCCAAATGGTTGGGTGTAAAAAGTTTTGATCCACCTCTCGTGAAAAATACAAATTTACGTCGATTCAGCTGGAAGCGGGTAAAATTTGAACTGTAGCGACCTCATATTTTGCTCTTTATTTTTTCCAAAAATCATTTCTAGGTACATAAGTATCTATTTAATCAGAGAAACACCCAAAAAAATCCCAGATTCAACCACTAGCTAGGAACGGTTATTCCCGTCATTTTGACCGCATTTTGAAACGGGCATAAAAAATTCAAAAAAATCAAAAAATTGGAAAACCTTCGCATTGTGTCATTATATGTGACCAAGTTACCAGAAAAATTACAAACTTGTAATATGGCAATTATTTTAAAAAAAAGTGTTTTCAGAAACGAGCTATCAGATGTGGAGATCAATGGCTTTCAAGCCAAATGATCAATCTTATGGCCACATTCATGGCATAGTTTGTTCAAATGATCTCATATTGTGCACAAGGGTGCATATTGGAATGGCAAACAATGTTGCCTAAGGAAGTTTTCTTTTTCTTTGGACGAAATAACCATTTTCCATTTTTCTAGTGCCCAAAAGGAGGTTTTTTTTGTGAAGGACCTCCCAAATAATTGTTGCAAAATTGGACCAAATCATTTTTCTAAAATAATAGGCCATATTTAATGCACAATTGACCAAATGGTTGGGTGTAAAAAGTTGTTATCCACCTATGGTGAAAAAGACAAATTCTTGCCGATTGAGTTGGAAGCGGGTCAAATTTGAACTGTAGCTACACCGTAGTTTGCTCTTTATTTTTTCCAAAAATCATTTCTAGGTACATAAGTATCTATTTAATCAGAGAAACACCAAAAAAATCCAAGATTCAACCACTATCTAGGAACGGTCATTCCCGCCGTTTTGACTGCATTTTGAAACGGGCATAAAAAATTAAAAAAAATTAAAAAATTGGGAAACCTTCGCATTGTGTCATTATTTGTGGCCAAGTTCCCAGGAAAAATAATAAACTTGTAATATGGCAATTATTTTTAAAAAGTGTTCTCAGGAACGAGCTATCACATGTGGAGATCAATGGCTTTCAAGCCAAATGATCAATCTTATGGCCACATTCATGGCATAGTTTGTTCAAATGATCTCATATTGTGCACAAGGGTGCATATTGGAATGGCAAACAATGTTGCCTAAGGGAGTTTTCATTTTCTTTGCACGGAAAATTCATTTTCCATTTTCCGAGTGCCCGAAATGAGTTTTTTTGTGAAGGACCTACCATATATTTGTTGCAAAATTGGACCAAATCAATTTTCTAAAATACTAGGACATATTTAATGCACAATTTACAAAATGGTTGGGTGTCAAAAGTTTTGATCCACCTCTGGAGAAAAAGACAAATTTCCGCCGATTCAGTAGGAAGCGGGTCAAATTTGAACTACAGCTGCCTCATAGTTTACTATTTATTTTTTCCAAAAATCATTTATAGTTACATAAGTACCTATTTAATCATAAATACATGGTTTGGTGGCCCCCAACTCTAGAGCGCGTAAACTCGCATGCCCGCCGCGTGGTCACCGCGTGACCGTGGCGTTGCCATGTGTTCTAGGCAGCCTAGGCATGTCTAGTGGGTTGGGCACTCCCCAGGTAGGTGCTAGGAAGAAAATTACAACATAAGATTCTCACGAGGAGACCGATCGATGCTCAAACATGAATTAGCAGCCAAGTGTTTGATTAGCAGTACTGGAAATGTACATGGCTAATGGGCGTGAGTTTTGGCTGAGGATGATCAGTTATTAAGAAGACCGTCTTCACAAATTTTCAGCTCAAAAGGAGGAGCCTAGGTGGTACTTGCTTTGCAAACTACCACACTAGACATAAATACGAATGTTGAAGCTCGGCTCAAAATAATGAATGGAATGAGCTGGAATTTGGTGGAGGATGGTTATTTGGGCATAGGAAAGCACTGTAAGAAATGGATACTATTTGGACATGCCAAAGTGGTACTTCCTTCACAAACTGTTCTTCTGAACAGAATAGGAAAATGAATATTTTTGAATTATTTTTGAACTAGGCAAGGAAGGTTTTTACATATTTGACGAAGATATGACCCAAAGAATTTCTGAGATTTTTTTGGGAATTTTGGGAATGACAGAAATATAGGTTGCTTCACAACCTAGGGCAAAAACTGCCACATGGACATGACACATAGGCAAAACTGATGAGGTGGCGCCTAGTCATAGCAACCCACCACAATTTACAAGGCTATGACCATCTATATTGGTCGTTAACAACTAGAAATAAGGCAGCGGACTAGCGTTGTTTGCTTTATGACCATTTCATGTAAGGAAATTACGACCTTTCTAACCAAAATGGTCGCAATGGTTTAGGGTTTGGAGCCCCCCAAACAGCTTTTGACCAATTGGTCTGAAATGGTCATAGATCTATGACAATTTCTTCCAGGGTCACTGATAGAAGGTCACTAGTTGACATATTTCTTGTAGTGGGAACGCACTTCGTCTTGCATTTTCGCTCGCTTGTGGGACCGCAGTTGAGAGCAAACCGACGTCCCTCCCCCTTCCCGCCCGCATCATTTATACTACTACTCCCTCCGTTTTATGCGGAGTAAATAAAAATAGAGGGAGTATACTACGGATGAGGATCCCCGGACGGGGCCGAACCCATTGAGTAACTGACATGCGGGGCCTAGCAAGCATGGGGCCCGCCATTCAATGACCGAAAGGCAGGGTAAGGCAGGGATACCTACGTCAGAGGATCCACTTCCACTACTACTCCCTCCTTCCATCTATACAGGACCTAATGTGTTTTTTGAGGCTAACTTTGACCAAATGTTAGAGTAATAATATATGACATGCAACTTACACAAAGCATACGGTCAAATTTGTATGTGAAAGGAGCTTCCAATGATATAATGTTCACATTATAAATCTCATGTACTATTAATCTTGTCAATAGTCAAAGGCGGTTTTGAAAAACACATTAGGCCCTATATAATTGGAAGGAGGGAGTACTAGTACTATGAGCACTGCATACTCTACTACAGATGTTGTCAGTACTCCACTAGTACTATTGGATAGGGAGCTTAAAAAAATTTACTATTGGACTGGCTATACGTGACGAAATCCTAGTAGGAAGAGCATGCGCGAGAACAAGCACATTCACGTGTTTGAATACAAATTGGAAACCTTCTTTGTTTGAATACAAATCTAGGAGTACGTACGAATCTAACAATATTGATTGGGTGTTGTTGAATGTTGATACTTCTTTCTGTAAGTTCGATCAAAGAAGAGATACTTTGACTACACATAAAACTTATATGTAAACTAGAAAGGATCGGAGGGAGTATATTGTACGTTCAAAATCGAAACGAACATTGAATACCCTTTATATGTGATTTGCCAATGCTATGATCACCGGTTCAACATTTTGATTCCGCCTTAGGTATCACACATGCACCCACTCGTTCCCTCTCGGTTTCATCTCGGGGTCCGGAGATTGATTGAAAGAGGACTAGGGTGGTGGTACAGTATGTTCGTTTCGCTTATGAACATACAATATACTCCCTCCAATCCCCACAGACCCCCCCCCCCCCGCGCAGGTCATTTCTGTCATATAAACATACCAAACCTTTATCTCCTTGCACGACACGCAATTGATCTCTCGTCGTCAATCGATCTCGTCAAGATGTGTCGAGGCATGAACCGAATGGGATGTCGGAACTAAGGCGGGAAGCGACACGTAGTGGAGGCAAAGTGAAACTTTAAATGAATTGTTTGTTTGTATGCATGTCAGACAAACTACAACATTGGAAAGACAAGCATGGTCTAGGCCCACATGCGAATGATACTCGGCGGAATGTTCAAATGAGGCATGCCGGAGGATGGACTCGGCCGAAGGGCGGCATGATCGATGGAGAAGAGGGTTGGAGAGGAATGAGAAATAAGCAACACCACACGATTATACTTGAACGACTCAAATAAACAATAAGTTGTCTCATTTTCCCTTCTGTCTTGGTCACGGAGTAAGATACTCCCACCATTTTTATTTACTCTCCATATTAGGTTTGACTGAAGTCAAACTTCATAAATTTGACCAAATTTATAGAAAAAATATGAACATTTACAATAGCAAATCTATATGATGTGAAAGTATATTCAATAATGAATCAAAGGCTGGTTGTAATGGGGAGTATCATATACTAGTATCATGCATATGATACTAGTATATGATTATGATACTATCTCCATAATGCATAGTAATATAAGTTAGTATCTTAGGTTGCCTTATTAATTGTCATGCATGACACAATGTAGTATAACATTTAATATGATATGATAACACACCCTCTCTTTCCTCATTTAATTGTGTGCCACATCATCCAAAAAATCTAATTGGCATGCATGATATGGCTTATGATACTCCCATTACAACCAGCCTAATGGTATTAATTTGTTATTGTACATGTTATTATTTCAGTCTATAAACTTTGTCAAATTTTACAAAGTTTGACTTTGAGCAAAGCTAAAATGCGGAGTAAATAAAACAGAGGGAGTACCCAGGGACTAGTATAGTTACTAGTGCCGGAACATGGTAAGTTGGACCCCTAAATGCGGGAATGGACCGAGCACACCTCAATTATTCCTTCAAACAATCGGACACCTACATTAGCACACCATCCAGCTACTTAATAAAGTGTTGCACTTCACTAGTTGAAAAGGAAAAGGGTGGAAAACCACCACACTTGGAGCTAGGGTAACAACTTGGTACTATACCACATTTGAACCAGGGCACAGAAAACCACCTGTTCTGCGCCTAATGCGCAACGCGGAGCCCTGACGCTCGAATTTGGCCGGGAAAACGGGGAAACCAACATGTGGGGCACACCTATCGGGACGACATGGCACGGACTAGTCCAATGGAGGAGCTGACCCGCGACTTTCTCGCCAACGGCAACCGTGCATGTGGTTCGTGGGGGATAGCAACGTGGCGCAACTCCTGCACCGCCTCTAGACACGGCGACCGCGGTGAGCGACACACTCATCGTCGCTGGACACGGTCGGCTTCAGTCTGCCGAGGGTGGCGTTAGCATTGTGGCACGACCAGCAGATCAACACCCGGCTCGTCGAGGATGCATGGGGCACCGAAGTGCACGTGCGCCGTGACGCATCCACGGAGTGTTGTAGCGTGGCCAACTGCATCCCCAGGACCTGAGACCATGTCGGATTGTCTTGCTTTTTCAATGACATGTGGGGATCGCATGTGAGCAAAGGGCATCTCCAACATTGCCACGATCGCAGCTGACTATCCTGGCACACCAAAAACCCTCGTCCCTCGCACCGTCGCGTGGTGCATTCCCAGTCGGTGCCAGCTGCCCGCATTCATGTCGTCCGTCTGTATGCCATCATTAAGAGGCTTGGCGCCCGAGGAACCAACTCTGTTGACTTAATGACGCACTCGGATGCTTGGCCTCACTAGAATGCGCTACTTAAAGCGGCAACGCCTAGCTAAACTGCACACCATAGTGTACTGTCCTTCTACCTGGAACCACATCTGCCATGACCGCGAGCACGGATGCTCTGCGGGAGAGCTTGTCTTCAGGGATGAAGCTTGAGGTCGCCGCCCTCGCTCAAGTCACCGCTCGTGATGCAATAGCGGCCTAGCCGAACGCAGACGCGACCGCACAAGTGGTGGCCACGCTGGCGACCGACAACGGGAGCACCGTCTGCCACGTGTCCTACTTGCCATCGTCCAACGTTCGGTGGTGCATGTGGCAGGTGAAGCGATGGACCGTCCACGTCCACCATCATCGACCTCACATCCACCGACACTGCCGTGGTCGGGGACTCCTCCGAGGATGAGTAGGGAATGGGAGGCGGCAAGGCATGGTGTGCCAACTGGCCACTCCATCTCCCGTGTTCTACTCTTCCTCACCGGAGACCGCACCTTCACTTCACGGGTCTTGAACCCCACCCCCGTACATGGAGATCACAGATGGAGGACGTCGGTCACCGCCGTAGAATAGGTTTAGAGTCAGGTTTCTTTTATTTTTCTGTCTTATAAAAGTTTGAATATAATGAAAATATGTCATGTTTGCATTAATCTCGTCTGGTGTATATGAACTTTCACAATAATAGTAAGATATATTGTAGGAGTATGAAAATAAGTATATGGAATGAGGATTCGTTTTTGTGTGTATAAACTTAGAAGGTTTGACCCGAGACAAAGCTAACGTGCGAAGTAAATAAACACATGGGGTCTAGATACACAATTTATCTTAGGCACTCCAATAGTACGTCCACTACACATTCACGCATTTCACATCTTTCTACATCTACAAGAACCTACGAAAGGGTTAACGTAAATTGCCTCTCTCTCTCCCCCTGATTTTCATGGTGGTGGGCCACTCCCTCCCCCCAATCTACAATAAACAACTCACATGTTTCACATTACGTTAATTACGTAACTGGGATTACGTAGGTGTAGCATTACTCGTCCTAAAAAACCGACTAAGCCAACCTCCCAGCATATCGCGCGAGAAAAGACTCGGTCACGCCATTTTAGTCGGGATTACCGGATTACAAGTAGTAGCATTGATGGATCACGCGAAGCACCAAGGTTTTTTTAAGGGGCCAAAGCACCAAGTTTAAAAGGAAAAAAGGCAGTACTCGTATTGCACCCCACACACGGTTGGTCCTGCACACGGCTCACGCAAACGGACAGCGCTTTGACTTGCCTCTTCACTGACACGTGGGACTGCACTTGGAGAAACCGACCATGTGCCAAACTCCCCCCGCCCACCGCGCGAAAATCCTCCCCAAAAATTCCCCCCAAATCCCAAATTCAACTGCCCTTCGGCCAACTAACCAATAATATTCCCCAAAACCCCTCCCCCCGGCCCCCTCCACTCCATTTGCTCCGCCAAAGCCGCCCTCCCCGCCGCGCCGATACGTCGGTGCCGCGGTTCGTGACACACGGTGATCCTCTCGCTCCCACAGTACGCTCTCGTAGACTGCTGCAACACCCTCGATGCGACTATATCTCCCACGTGTCGAGGCACAACTTAGAGACATAATCGCATTGAAGGCATATGTCGCAAGTTAGGCAATCTTCACAACATCCCATGTAATGTAAATAATAAGGGGAGATAACATAGTTGGCTTACACTCGCCACGTCAATCAAGAACATAAATAACATTACATCAACCAACACACTCATGGCCCGACTACAGTGCCAAAATAGAAGAGAACCCAACATGCGACACGGTCCCAATCACCCCCAACTGGGCACCACTACTGATCATCAGGAAAAGACACGTAGTAACGCTGAGAGTCCTCGTCGAACTCCCACTTGAGCTCGTACTCTTCACCTGGACCTGCATCTGGAGTTATAGTACTGTGAGCCACAGGGACTCAGCAATCTCGCACCCTCGCGATCAAGACTATTTAAGCTTATAGGAAGGATAGGCAAATATATATGTGGAGCTGCAGCAAGCGACTAGCATATGTGGTGGTTAACTTATACGCAAAAGAGAGCGAGAAGAGGAGGCAAAGCGCGAGCGAGAATCTAGAAGAACAACCTGCGCAAGCATAACTCCAACACCGTGTCCACTTCCCGGACTCCGCCGAGAAGAGGCCATCACGGTAACACACTCAGTTGATTCATTTTAATTAATTAAGGTTCAAGTTATCTACAACCGGACATTAACAAATTCCCATCTGCCCATAACCGCGGGCACGGCTTTCGAAAGTTCAATCCCTACAGGGGAGTCCCAACTTAGCCCACGACAAGCTCTCACAGTCAACGAAGGAATAGACCTCCTCCCAAGACATTTCGATCAGACTCGGTATCTCGGTAACTCAAGACACTTCGACAAGTTAAAACAAGACCAGCAACACCGCCCGAATGTGCCGACAAATCCCGATAGGAGCTGCACATATCTCTTTCTCAGGGCACACTCAGATTGTCCTAGGTACGGGTATGCAGCCCAGAGTTGCCCCTGGTGGCCACCGGTAGCTGACAGGTGGACCAACACTCAGAGGAGCACTGGCCCGGGGGGGTAAAATAAGATGACCCTTGAGTCTGCAGAACCCAAGGGAAAGAAAAGGGCTAGGTGGCGAATGGTAAAACCAATGTTGGGCATTGCTGGAAAAGCTTTAATCAAGGCGAAATATCAAGGGGTTCCCATTATAACCCAACCGCGTAAGGAACGCAAAATCCGGGAACATAACACCGATCTGACGGAAACTAGGGCGGCAAGAGTGGAACAAAACACTAGGCGAGAGGCCGAGCCTTCCACCCTTTACCAAGTATATAGATGCATTAAGATAACATAGCAATATAATGATATCCCAACAAGTAAATAAATGTTCCAACAAGGAACGGCCTCCAATCTTCACCTGCAACTAGCAACGCTATAAGAGGGGGCTGAGCAAAGCGGTAACATAGCCAATCAACGGTTTGCTAGGACATGGTGGGTTAGAGGTTGACATGGCAATTTGGGAGGCTGACAAGCAAAAGGTAGGCATCGCAGCAATGGCACAGCAAAAGAGCGAGCAAACTAGCATAGCAAAGATAGTAGTGATTTCGAGGGTATGATCATCTTGCCTGCACAGTTGTCAGAGTTGACTGGATCCTCAAGAGCAAACTCAACGGGCTCCTCGTTAGCGAACTCATCTCCCGGCTCTACCCAAACAAGACAAACAAGCAACAAGGATACAATCAACCACGTGCAAGACCAAGAAATATGATGAAATGATGATATGCTATGCGGGATGCGATGCGGGATGCAAAATGCAAGATATGGCAGGAAATGATGATATACTAACGGGCACACGAACATAGCTAAAATACAATCAGTTTTCAGACTTAGTGAAAACTGGGACATGCTGAAATATAACTCACGAAGGCACGTAAACGAGCTCGATGCACTCACCACGGTGCAAGTCATGGCAAGGCAAGCATACATCCATTAAGAAGGCACAAAATTCAAGCTAGACATGGCAAGAACAATGGTATAGCATGCACGGATCAACTACAATAACATCGGCAAAATCGCAAACAAGTTGACGATCTGCCAAGATTCACAACGAAGCAAAAGTAGAGCTCGATTGACTCAAGCGAGGTTGCCCCATAATTGCAAACAAAGAAATGGATGGATAGAGCATAACATGATTCACAAAACTCCTTTACTGATCATCCTCAAAAGAGACACGGATCACTAGGAAACAAGCTGAACATATGGCACCATGAAATAAATAATCCCAGACTTAGTGAAAACAACTAAGTCCCTGAAAACTGATTTACCGGGTGCCTCACTTTGCAAGCTTGCACAAGTCACCACACACATCCTAAAAATGCATGGGTTGCACCCCTGGAAAGAAGACAAAATCCTTATCAAAACATATGAACGACTCACAGGCATATCACGCACGCAACAATCATGGCAAAAATGACAAAAGTCTAAGATGAACTAGCAGATCTCACAATTAACTCACGAAGCCCTCCTCTAACATCATTTCGGGCATCGAGATGAGCTCAAATGAAAATTATGCAATGTAATGAAATGATGTACTCTCTGAGATGAACATTTTGATATGCTATATGCCCAAATCGGAGCTACGGATGCAAAGTTACGGAGCCTCGAACATAGCAACTTGGACTAAAAATTTAGGGACTTATTGAAAAAAAAACCTCTCTCAGATCAGATCTAGGGTTCTTTTTTTACCCCGCACGCGAACCGAGGCGGTCGGAGCGCCATTCGCCGGTGACAGGCAGGGCGGCGGCTGGCGTGAGGAGGTGAGGCGGGGCCGGTGATGGCGACCGGTGGTGGCGGCGGAGCGGCGCCGGGCGGCGACGGCTCACGGCGGATGCGGCGGCCCGCGGTGAGGCGAGGTGGCAGGCGGCCCCGGGCGGCAGCGGCTGCCGGCGGGCGGAGCGAGGAGGCGGCGGAGCGGCGCGGGCGGCGGCGGGCGACCGGGCGGGCGGCGGAGCTGGTGCGAGGCGGCGGCGGGCGGCGATGTGGGCCGCGGGGGCCGGCCTCGGGCTCCCGGGCCGCGGCGGCGGCGGGGACAGGCGAGGCCACGTGGCAAGCGGCGGTAGGCGAAGGCAGATCCGGACACGTCCGACTCGGCGCGGACATTGTCCGGCGGCGGCGGAGATCAAATTTTTTTTAGGGTTAGGGGGGAGAGAATCCAAGATTTGGAATGGGGGGGGTATATATATAGGCATAGAGGGAGCGAGGTAGGAGAGTCCAAATGAGGTGCGGTTTTCGGCCACGCGATCGTGATCGAACGCTCTAGGACATGGAGCAGAGTTTGGTGGGTTTTGGGCCAAATTGGAGGGGTGTTGGGCTGCAACACACACGAGGCCTTTGCGGTCCCGCGGTTAACCGTTGGAGTATCAAACGAAGTCCAAAAGATACGAAACTTGACAGGCGGTCTACCGGTAGTAAACCAAGGCCGCTTGGCAAGTCTCGGTCCAATCCGGAAATGTTTAATCCCCACACACGAAAGAAAGCTAGAAATGACCACCGGAGGAGAACGAAGCGCCGGAATGCAAAACGGACAACGGGGAAAATGCTCGAATGCATGAGATGAACACGTATGCAAAAGCAATGCACATGATGACATGATATGAGATGCATGACAAAGAAAACAACACACGGAGACAAAGACCCGAACCCGAGAAATAAATATAACTTAACGCCGGAAACGGCAAGAGTTGGAGTACAAATAGGGAAAGTTACATCCGGGGCATTACAATACTCCACCACTACGAAAAGATCTCGTCCCGAGATCTAGGACTGAAAGAACTCCGGGTACTCAGAACGGAGGTGATCCTCGCGTTCCCAGGTAGCTTCACGGTCGGAATGGTGTGACCATTTGACTTTGAGAAATTTGATTGACTTGTTGCGAGTCTTGCGTTCAGTCTCTTCAAGAATAGCAACTGGGTGCTCACGATAGGAGAGATCTTCTTGGAGCTCAATGTCCTCGAAGTTGACTGTGCGGTCAGGAGTCTTGAAGCACTTTTGAAGCTGAGAGACATGGAACACGTCATGAACATTTGCAAAGTTTGAAGGAAGCTCGAGTTGATAGGCGAGGTCGCCTCTCTTGCTGACAATCTTGAAAGGTCCCACGTATCTAGGGGCAAGCTTCCCTTTAATACCGACGCGGCGAGTACCTTTCATAGGAGAGACACGGAGGTAAACATGATCTCCGATCTCGAAAGCCAAATCACGGTGCTTACTATCATAGTAGCTCTTCTGGCGGGATTGGGCTGCTTTGAGGTTATCACGAATGACTTTGCACATTTCTTCTGCTTCTGTGATTAAGTCATTACCCAAAAGCTGACGTTCACCGGTTTCAGACCAGTTGAGAGGGGTACGGCACTTCCTGCCATACAGAATTTCAAAAGGGGCCTTGCCCGAACTTGCTTGAAAACTGTTGTTATATGAGAATTCAGCATAAGGAAGACAATCCTCCCATTTCATGCCGAAGGAGATCACACAAGCCCTGAGCATATCTTCAAGAATCTGGTTGACACGCTCGACTTGACCGCTTGTTTGAGGATGGAAAGCTGTGCTGAAGCGGATGTTAGTGCCCATGGCCTTCTGAAAAGAATCCCAAAACTTCGAGGTAAAGATGCTGCCACGGTCTGAAGAGATCACTTGAGGAATACCGTGCAGAGAGACAATGCGAGAGGTATAGAGTTCCGCCAATTGAGCTGCAGTGATCGACTCTTTGATAGGCAGAAAGTGAGCCACTTTGGTGAGTTTGTCGATGACAACGAATATAGCATCATTGCCACGCTTGGACTTTGGAAACCCAGTTACGAAGTCCATTTCAATGTGGTCAAACTTCCATTCTGGAATGGCAAGAGGTTGGAGGAGACAAGCTGGCCTTTGGTGTTCTGCCTTCACTCTTCTGCAGACATCACATTCATTCACGAATTGAGCGATCTCGCGCTTCATTCGAGTCCACCAATAAGCTTGCTTGAGGTCCTGATACATCTTCGTGCTCCCAGGGTGGATGGAGAGGAGAGAATTGTGAGCCTCGTTCATGATCACTTTACGGAGGTCACCTTTGGGCACAACAATACGATCCTCGAAGAAGAGAGTGTCCTTGTCATCAAGGCGGTAGCACTTGTACTTGGACTGACTCTTGGCAATCCCAATCTTCACCTTTTTCACCATAGCATCAAGAAGCTGGGCTTGGCGAATCTGGTCTTCTAAGGTAGGAGAGACTTGAAGGTTGGCGAGGAAACCTTGAGGAACAACTTGCAGATTAAGTTTGCGGAAAGCTTCACAAAGCTCGGGTTGAAAAGGCTTAAGAATCAGACTGTTGCAGTAAGCCTTTCTGCTCAAAGCGTCAGCAATCACATTGGCCTTGCCTGGAGTATACTCAATACTCGGATTATACTCTTGAATCATTTCGACCCATCGAGTTTGCCTGAGGTTGAGATTAGGCTGAGTGAAGATGTACTTGAGACTCTTGTGATCAGTGAAAATGTCCACTTTTCTTCCCAATAGAAGATGTCTCCAAGTCAACAGAGCATGCACAACGGCCGCCAACTCGAGATCATGAGTGGGGTAGTTCTTCTCATTAGGCTTCAACTGGCGAGATGTATAAGCAACAACTTTCTTCTCTTGCATCAAAACCGCGCCAAGACCTTGGAGAGAGGCATCACAAAAGACCTCGTACGGCTTGGATTCATCAGGCGGAGTCAGAACTGGAGCAGTGATCAATTTCTCTTTCAAAGTGTTGAAAGCAATATCACACTCCGGAGACCAAACGTACTTGACGTGCTTCTAAAGAAGATTAGAGAGGCTTCACGATCTTAGAAAAGTTTTCAACGAATCTTCGGCAATAGCTTGCGAGACCGAGAAAACTGCGGAGTTGCTTCACGTTCTGAGGAGGTTCCCAATTCACAATTGCAGACACCTTCTCAGGATTCACGGCAATGCCCTTGGCAGAGATGATATGGCCAAGATAAAGAACCTCATCGAGCCAAAATTCACACTTGGTGAACTTGGCGTAGAACTGATGTTCTCTGAGGTTATCAAGAACCAAATGCAAATGCTTGGCATGATCTTCCTTGTTCTTGGAGAAAACCAGAATGTCGTCGAGATAGACCAAAATGAAGTCATTGGTGTAGGCGTTGAAGATGAAGTTCATCATGCGAGAGAACGTCGGAGGAGCGTTGGCGAGGCCAAAAGACATGACAGTGTATTCATATGAACCAAAGCTTGTTCTGAATGCTGTCTTGGGAATATCTTCTTCACGAATGCGAATCTGGTGATAACCCATACGGAGATCAAGCTTGGAGAATACTTGAGCACCTTTGAGTTGTTCGAACAGCTCATTGATGTTGGGAAGTGGGTATTTGTTCTTGATGGTCTTCTTGTTCACTGGACGGTAATCAACACAAAGTCGGTCCGTTCCATCCTTCTTCTTCACAAAAAGAACACCACAACCCCACGGAGAAGAACTAGGCCGGATGAGACCCATTCTCTCTTGCTCATCGAGTTGCTTCTTCAGCTCCTTCAACTCTTCAGGTCCGAGCTTGTAAGGACGCTTGCACACAGGTTCCGTGCCAGGCTCAAGTTCAATAACGAATTCAACTGGCCGGTGCGGAGGCATTCCTGGAAGCTCTTCTGGAAAGACGTCTTGATATTCGCAAACGACTGGAATTTGAGAGATGGCATCCAATTCACCCCTCTCATTGAGAGAAAACAGACGAATGGTATCATCACGAGCGGCAAAGACAATTACATCCTCAGACGAATGATTCAATTGAATCTGCATGGTTGCACAATCAAGCTGAGCCTTGTGCTTAGAAAGCCAATCCATTCCGAGAATAAGATCAATATCCGAGTCACCGAGAACCGTAGGAGAAGCCAAGAACTTGTAGTCACCCAAAGTGATAGAAACATCCGGAACGATGGAGTTAGCCTGCATGCGCTTACCGGGAGAAACAACTGCTAAAGGACTAGGCAAAACTTGCGAAACCAATTCATTCCTATTTGTAAACGGTCTTGAGATGAAGCAATGCAATGCACTAGTGTCAAAAAGAACTTTTGCAGGAATATCATTAACAGGAAGGTTACCCATGATCACATCTGACGAGTCCTCTGCCTGAGCTGCATTCATCAAATTGACCTTGGCATGCTTGGGGTTATGCTTGACCACAGCTGTACTTGCCGATCTGACAGGAGGAGGAGGAGGAAGACGCCTCTGGTTGAGACACTTGTTGGCATAGTGACCCTTCTGTTGGCACTTGTTGCACGTGACCTCTGAAAGCGGACGGTGATACGGAGCACTCGATCTTGGAGGTTGAGACGAAGTCTTGTTCTGAAAGCCAGGGTTGGGTGGGTGGGAAGAACCACTGCCACCTTTGCTCTTCTGCTGATACGGCTGACGGAACGGAGGAGGAGGAAGCCAAAACTTCTGCTGCTTGGCCACTTGAGTAGAGGAAGAAGGAGTAACATCTCTGACTCGCTTCCTGGAAGCATCACACCTCAACTGAGCAGCCTCTTGCTTCAGTGCCATGTTGTAGAACTCATCGTATCTCAAGGGCTCGAAGAGAACAAGAGCGAGCTGAATATCTTCTCTGAGACCACCCCTGAACTGGTATATCATGCTCTTCTCATCAGGCACGTCCTGCTTGGCAAAGCGGGCAAGCTTCTGGAACAACTTGTTGTAGTCATAGACAGACAAAGAGCCTTGCTTCAGATTGCGGAATTCCTCACGCTTGCTTTCAACCACGCTCTGGGGAATATGATGAGCTCGGAAATCTCGACGGAAATCATCCCAAGTGATAACACGTCCACCTCTGGAATCCTTGTACTGCTGGAACCATTCTGCAGCTTGATCTTTGAGTTGGAAGGAAGCGAACTTGACAAAGTCCTCAGGTCTGACGTTACTGCACTCGAAATGCTTACACAGATCCACAAGCCAATCGTCAGCATCGGTTGCCTCAACACAATTGCTGAAAGTCTTTGGCCCGTTAGCAAGGAACTGGTTGAGTGTAGCAAAGTGACTCTGATTGCTGCCTTGATTCCCTTGACTGCTTTGATTGCGCTCTTGAAGAATTTGCATGATCAGCTGTGTGTTTGCATTGGTTGCGGCCATCACAGCTTGCCATGCCTCTGGAGGAGGTGGAGGTGGTGGCGGATCAGGATTCGGAGTCGTGCGCGTTGGAGGAGCCATCCTGAAGAGGTTGACCACCATTAGCACATTGACAGATAAATATTGAAGCTGAATCCAACGGAATGAAAATTGCAACATATAGTCTTCACATCCGAACAAAATGAACGAATGCATTCCTCTTGAAATGGTCACATATCCATAAATTGAGAAGCCACGTAGAATTAAGGTAGAAGAAGTAAAACAACAAGGTACGGATCAAGAACGAATAATCGGTAAGAAATCCCAATCTCAAACCAATATTCATGGAAGAAGAACTAGAGCTACTAGAATTCCCACCTATGAAACTCCCGAACCTTTCCGGTTATGCAATCAGGTGTTGGGGATACAGGGGAAGCATAATATCTCACCCAAACTAGCAAATCCTACATCCAGCTGTATCCATCCTTCAACACATAACCAAGAAAACTTCGGAAACCATCTACCTCAACCTTCGAAAAGCATCCGTTATACAAGTTATGGCGATACTCCCGAACTCCCGCCCCAGTACTGGGTGGCGTCGAGGTTATCTCACCAACGAACTGCATAAAAGAGATTTTCGATGTCGGCGTACTAAACTCAAGTATTCCAGAATTGCAACGATAAAATTATGATGACAACACCTCAGAGCTCAACTCCCCGGGACACTTCCACTAAACCCCTGACAGGAGGCACCAAGACAGTATTCTCATCATAAGCCATCGGAACGATTCCAAGATACTCGCGTGATCCTAAAAAATTTAGTGAAATTTGAGAAGAGAAGAGTCAAAACTCTACGTCAGGATGCCTTACCAGAGCGATGAGGAGACTGGGAAGTAAAAAGAATTCCTAAGCTCTCCGATATATAATTCCTAAATGACTCAAAACATTTTTCTAGACACAACTCGGCCGCTAAAAACGATCAAGCAATGGGGCTCCTAAGGTCGGGGAAGGCTCTGATTACCAACTTGTAACACCCTCGATGCGACTATAGCTCCCACGTGTCGAGGCACGACTTAGAGACATAATCGCATTGAAGGCATATGTCGCAAGTTAGGCAATCTTCACAACATCCCATGTAATGTAAATAATAAGGGGAGATAACATAGTTGGCTTACACTCGCCACGTCAATCAAGAACATAAATAACATTACATCAACCAACACACTCATGGCCCGACTACGGTGCCAAAATAGAAGAGAACCCAACATGCGACACGGTCCCAATCACCCCCAACTGGGCACCACTACTGATCATCAGGAAAAGACACGTAGTAACGCTGAGAGTCCTCGTCGAACTCCCACTTGAGCTCGTACTCGTCACCTGGAGCGGAATCACCTGGACCTGCATCTGGAGTTATAGTACTGTGAGCCACAGGGACTCAGCAATCTCGCACCCTCGCGATCAAGACTATTTAAGCTTATAGGAAGGATAGGCAAATATATATGTGGAGCTGCAGCAAGCGACTAGCATATGTGGTGGTTAACTTATACGCAAAAGAGAGCGAGAAGAGGAGGCAAAGCGCGAGCAAGAATCTAGAAGAACAACCTGCGCAAGCATAACTCCAACACCGTGTCCACTTCCCGGACTCCGCCGAGAAGAGGCCATCACGGTAACACACTCAGTTGATTCATTTTAATTAATTAAGGTTCAAGTTATCTACAACCGGACATTAACAAATTCCCATCTGCCCATAACCGCGGGCACGGCTTTCGAAAGTTCAATCCCTGCAGGGGAGTCCCAACTTAGCCCACGACAAGCTCTCACGGTCAACGAAGGAATAGACCTCCTCCCAAGACATTCCGATCAGACTCGGTATCTCGGTAACTCAAGACACTTCGACAAGTTAAAACAAGACCAGCAACACCGCCCGAATGTGCCGACAAATCCCGATAGGAGCTGCACATATCTCTTTCTCAGGGCACACTCAGATTGTCCTAGGTACGGGTAGGCCAGCCCAGAGTTGCCCCTGGTGGCCACCGGTAGCTGACAGGTGGACCAACACTCAGAGGAGCACTGGCCCGGGGGGTAAAATAAGATGACCCTTGAGTCTGCAGAACTGAAGGGAAAGAAAAGGGCTAGGTGGAGAATGGGAAAACCAATGTTGGGCATTGCTGGAAAAGCTTTAATCAAGGCGAAATATCAAGGGGTTCCCATAATAACCCAACCGCGTAAGGAACGCAAAATCCGGGAACATAACACCGATCTGACGGAAACTAGGGCGGCAAGAGTGGAACAAAACACTAGGCGAGAGGCCGAGCCTTCCACCCTTTACCAAGTATATAGATGCATTAAGATAACATAGCAATATAATGATATCCCAACAAGTAAATAAATGTTCCAACAAGGAACGGCCTCCAATCTTCACCTGCAACTAGCAACGCTATAAGAGGGGGCTGAGCAAAGCGGTAACATAGCCAATCAACGGTTTGCTAGGACATGGTGGGTTAGAGGTTGACATGGCAATTTGGGAGGCTAACAAGCAAAAGGTAGGCATCGCAGCAATGGCACAGCAAAAGAGCGAGCAAACTAGCATAGCAAAGATAGTAGTGATTTCGAGGGTATGATTATCTTGCCTGCACAGTTGTCAGAGTTGACTGGATCCTCAAGAGCAAACTCAACGGGCTCCTCGTTAGCGAACTCGTCTCCCGGCTCTACCCAAACAAGACAAACAAGCAACAAGGATACAATCAACCACGTGCAAGACCAAGCAATGTGATGATATGCTATGCGGGATGCGATGCGGGATGCAAAATGCAAGATATGGCAGGAAATGCATGAACCTGGCCTCAACATGGAATTCCAAGGGTGCCACTGGAAAGAGGGGATGAAATCGCTTGAAAACGATATAAAGATCATTGGAAACGGAGTTACGGTTTGGAAATGGCAAGCGTTTTAAGAATGACACCGGTCTGCAATTTACAGCAAGTAGGCATCTAAATGCAACGAAACGAACATGCTACAGCCACCAATCATGACAACAAAATACATGGCAGGGATGCACACAAGATGCTTAACAAAAGACTAGCACTGAGCCACGGCCAATTCATCCATTATGAGGTTCAAACAAGCATGGCAAAAACGCAAATGCAAAACAGATTCCAGACTTAGTGAAATTAACACTTGTCTGAAATTTCAGATCGTGAAGCCCTCTTCGGAGCAGCAAAACAACATGATACATGACCTGATTAAGACAAAGAAGAACATGGCATGGAGCTACTCAACAAGCTTAACAAAAGACCCAAAATGACCTGGGGCCAAAAGGGTTCATAAAATATACTAACGGGCACACGAACATAGCTAAAATACAATCAGTTTTCAGACTTAGTGAAAACTGGGACATGCTGAAATATAACTCACGAAGGCACGTAAACGAGCTCGATGCACTCACCACGGTGCAAGTCATGGAAAGGCAAGCATACATCCATTAAGAAGGCACAAAATGAAAGCTAGACATGGCAAGAACAATGGCATAGCATGCACGGATCAACTACAATAACATCGGCAAAATCGCAAACAAGTTGACGATCTGCCCAGATTCACAATGAAGCAAAAGTAGAGCTCGATTGACTCAAGCTAGGGTGCCCCATAATTGCAAACAAAGACATCGATGGATAGAGCATAACATGATTAACAAAACTCCTTTACTGATCATCCTCAAAAGAGGCACGGATCACTAGGAAACAAGCTGAACATATGGCACCATGAACTAAATAATCCCAGACTTAGTGAAAACTACTAAGTCCCTGAAAACTGATTTACCGGGTGCCTCACTCTGCAAGCTTGCACAAGTCACCACACACATCCTAAAAATGCATGGGTTGCACCCCTGGAAAGAATACAAAATCCTTATCAAAACATATGAAGGACTCACAGGCATATCACGCACACAACAATCATGGCAAAAATGACAAAAGTCTAAGATGAACTAGCAGATCTGACAATTAACTCACGAAGCCCTCTTCTAACAGCATTTCGGGCATCGAGATGAGCTTAAATGAAAATTATGCATTGGAATGAAATGATGTACTCTCTGAGTTGAACATTTTGATATGCTATATGCCCAAATCGGAGCTACGGCTGCAAAGTTATGGAGCCTCGAACATAGCAACTTGGACTAAAAAATTAGGGACTTGTTGAAAAAAAAACCTCTCTCAGATCAGATCTAGGGTTCTTTTTTTTACCCTGCGCACGAACCGAGGCGGCCGGAGCGCCGTTCGCCAGCGACAGGCAGGGCGGCGGCCGGCGTGAGGAGGTGAGGCGGGGCCGGCGATGGCGATCCGGTGGTGGCGGCGGAGCGGCGCCGGGCGGCGACGGCTCGCGGCGGAGGCGGCGGCCCGCGGCGAGGCGAGGTTGCAGGCGGCCCCGGGCGGCGGCGGCTACCGGCGGGCGGAGCGAGGAGGCGGCGGAGCGGCGAGGGTGGCGGCGGGCGACCGGGCGGGCGGCGGAGCTGGTGCGAGGCGGCGGCGGGCGGCGATGTGGGCCGCGGGGGCCGGCCTCGGGCTCCCGGGCCGCGGCAGCGGCAGGGACAGGCGAGGCCACGTGGCAAGCGGCGGTAGGCGACGGTGGATCCGGACACGTCCGGCTCGGCGCGGACGTTGTCCAGCGGCGGCGGAGATCTATTTTTTTTAGGGTTAGGGGGGAGAGAATCCGAGATTTGGAATGGGGGGGTATATATATAAGCATAGAGGGAGCTAGGAGAGTCCAAATGAGGTGCGGTTTTCGGCCACGCGATCGTGATCGAACGCTCTAGGACATGGAGCAGAGTTTGGTGGGTTTTGGGCCAAATTGGAGGGGTGTTGGTCTGCAACACACACGAGGCCTTTGCGGTCCCGCGGTTAACCGTTGGAGTATCAAACGAAGTCCAAAAGATACGAAACTTGACAGGCGGTCTACCGGTAGTAAACCAAGGCCGCTTGGCAAGTCTTGGACCAATTCGGAAATGTTTAATCCCCACACACGAAAGAAGGCTAGAAATGACCACCGGAGGAGAACGAAGCGCCGGAATGCAAAACGGATAACAGGGAAAATGCTCGAATGCATGAGATGAACACGTATACAAAAGCAATGCACATGATGACATGATATGAGATGCATGACAAACAAAACAACACACGGAGACAAAGACCCAAACCCAAGAAATAAATATAACTTAACGCCGGAAACGGCAAGAGTTGGAGTACAAATAGGGAAAGTTACATCCGGGGCGTTACAACTGCCGTCCTCCAGTCGCGCCGCCACCGCTGACGATGTTCTTGTGGATATGCATGGCGGTCAGCGCCGCCACCGCTGGCGATGTTCGTGTGGAGACGCGCGGCGGTCAGCTTCTCCCACGGTACGCGCATTCTAGACTAAGGCCCCGTGCATGTTGATGTAGCGCTGAATGTTAGCTGATAGACGTTGTTAATCTCACTGTTTGCCAAAGTAGTTTACAGTCAATATGCTCTGCTTAAGAAGCTTCCTTGCCCTGTTCTGTACTCAATCTGCTTAGCTGAGATGGCATGCCAAGCCCGATTAGTTGCTAAAATATCCTGCCATATATTTATTGTGACGTAGATTGCATGGTCTAGTAGCCAATCTGTTAGGTGAAATAGCTCTACACCATTTTATACTCGATCTTTGTTGCTGGGATGGCCTTCGATGGTTGTGTGCTCGGCCTCATTGACTGCTGAAATAGCCTGTCATAATTTAGCACTCAAATATGTTTTCTAAATTAGCTTTACATATATTTCGTTACTTAGATCTGCTTGTCCAAATATCTTGCCATAGCTTTAGACATCGACCTAGGTATTTTTTTCTAGACTTCATAACAAAGCATATATGTTTTTCCTGTAATATCTAGTAGAAGAACTAATTTGTATGTCTAACAGATGGACATGACTTGGATAACTTCTGCTCGAAGATTCTCCGCTGCATATGTCGAGGGGGTTGAAAACTTCATGCACTTCATAAGAGCTGAGTACGGTGGTCCGAAATCAGATGTGTTATGCCCGTGTAGTAGTTGTATGAATTCAGTTACAATACCCCAGTCAACTGTGCAAAATCATCTATACTTGAATGGGATGTCGGTCACATATACTAGGTGGGTTCATCATGGTGAAGTTGTGAACGTCATTGTTACTGACTATGTGGAAGCAGCAGATCACCATCTTGATCTGCCTGCTGCTCAGGTGGAAGAGGAGGAGGAGGTGGTGGTGGTGGAGCTAGTGAGTTTGACCAACATTGAAACAATGCTACTAAATGCTCATGCATTTCGTGAACTTTCACATGCAGAAGAAAAACGGTGGGCCCGCATGTTGGAACAATGCAACGTGGCTGTCACCCCAGGAAATAAGTTGTCAGTATTCTCAGCTATGGTCAGCTTTCTTCAGGTGAAGACATCTGAGCAGATGACCAACAAATCATTCGATGCGATGTTGGCTGCTTTTCGCAAATCTTTCCCAGATGGTTCTGAGATGCCACACACCTAGAGTAAAATGAAGAATTTCCTTCATGCAGTTGGAATTGGATATGATATGATCCAAGTTTGTAAGAATAATTGTGTTCTATTCCAGAAGGATTATGCCAACTTAAGTGAATGACGAAATGCAAATCATCAAGATGGAAAGATGGCGATGTTGTGAAGAGGATTCCTCATAATGTTCTGAGACAGGTTCCAATTATACCAAGATTGGAGAGGTTGTTTCATGATGCTGAAACAAGAGAGGATGTACTGTGGCATTCTAGTAACCAGGAGTACAGAGATCAAAATATAATGAGCCATACATCTCATGGTAGTGACTGAAAAAGCTTCAATCAGAAACACAAAAAGTTTGTTGCTGACCCGAGAAACATTAGACTTGGCTTATCTTCAGATGGATTTAACCCATTTGGCCACCAGAGCGCCACATATAGCATGTGGCCAGTGCTTGTTATCCATTACCACATGCCTCCAAATGTATGCATCAAAGAATCAAACTACATGATGGCCTTTCTCATCCCAGGTACAAAAACTCCTGGAAAGGATTTGAATTTATTCATGGAGCCTCTTGTGGAGGAACTTCAACAGCTATGGAGGGGTGTTCTCACTCGAAACCTATATAGCAGCCCACTAGCTGATTTCTTTCTGTGTACTGTTATAATTTGGTGCATCCATGATTATCTGGCCGTGGGCACTATGTCAGGGTGAATGACACATGGTTACAATACATGTGTTCGCTGTGACAGGAATCTGTTGTCATACGCAATACTTAGCAAGATCTATTACATTGGACACCGACGTTTCCTTGCCAAGGACAAGCCGCGTCCTACAAAATACCGAAGATATGTGTTCAATGCAAAGCATGAAAACCGTGATGCGCCAAAGAGGCGCACCGCCAATGAGTTGCAAGTGGAATTAGAGAATGTCAGGCATATTACACCAGGAAACCATCAGATAATGGTAGCGGGAAAAGGAAGCATGGCAAGGCAGAAAAGAGATTATTGTTTACCGCAGGTCCACTTTGTGGGACTTGGAGTATTGGAAAGATTTGGATTTGCGTCATAATCTTGATGTGACACATATCGAGAAAAATATATGTGATAGCATTATCAGCACACTTCTTAATATTGAAGGCAAGATGAAAGATACCTTAAAATCTAGGATTGATTGGACACACCTGGGTATCATAAAGGATTTGCAGGTGCAAGATGAAGGTAAACCATGGGATATGGTGTAATGCCCCAAGACCGGAGCTTCAGATGCCTTCCATGGTTTCCCAGATTCGTCGTGTGATTTGTTTGGTTCGTTGCTTTCCTTTTGCATCATGTGCATTGCATCATGTCATCATGCAACCCGTTTTAAAAAAAAGTCAACTAAATAAATTGCATGGATCTTTGGTCCATTTAAACCGAGGGAATTCACATGGTGATTCTCTTTATAACATATCCTCCCAATATTAGGGAGCTATATCAAATATTCCTTTAATTTGGAATTTATCACAACACACTTGCAAAAATAACCCCATGCCTTTTCTACTTCGAGTTGATCCCGAAACCTTGCCGACAATTCCTTCTCCATTTATTGAGGCTCCTCTGAAAATCTTAACATTTTTGGACACTTCTAATTCCTAGTCCTTGTTCAAACCTTTTGAATTAAATTCAAATGACTTTGAATTTAATTCTTGCAATCATGTCCACTCCTTTTGTTCATGAACCTTGCACGTTTTTGTGAGTCCAAGGAAATTATCCCCGTGCCCAAATTCCTTCTTCAACCTTTTCTTTCTCTTATTTCTTTCTTTGCTATTTGTTGTTTTTGGCAAATAAAAAGAAATGAGAAAGAGAGTAGGAGAGAGCAACCCAACAGGCCTCTGGCCACTTCCCTCCCCACCGGGCGACCTCCTAGGCCCAGCCGCAGCCAGGCCTACCCACCTTGGGCCAAGGCCCATCTCTCTCTCCCCTCTAATCCTAGAGCCCGTTCCCTCTCTCGGTCTCTCCCTCTCCCTCGTCACCACCCCGCCGCCAGCGAGAGCCTCGGTTCGATCTCCTTTCTTCTCCACCCCTCTCCCTCTCCCTCGACCTCCTTCTCCCCTCAACCACGTCTTCCAGCCACTGCCTCACCTCATTCCTCATCCGGCCGACCTCCTGTCGCGGCTTCTTCAGGCGGCCATGGTGCCCCGATGGCCAGCGAGCCGCCGCTGCCGCTGGCACCCGCTGACCTTCCTGCTTGCCTTCCCTAGTCGCATGCCCCTGCTCCCTTCTCCTCCTCGCTGTGGTTCCCCCGTGCGCCTCCCCTGCTCCATTTAGTGGACTGTGAGGCATGCCCTTGCAGCGTGCCTCCTCCCAAAGCCGAGCCGCCTCCTGACTCGTGCCGCCGCCTCGCCCGCTGGAGCGCCGTCCGGCCAGAGCTCCCCATCACCCATCCATTCATGCCCGCAGCAGCGCCCCCAATGCCTCCTCGTCCCCGCACAGCCTACGAGGCATCGGCCTCCTCTGCTTCGCGCCTCCCAAGCAGCGTCCAGGAGCCCGAGCTCCATCTTCTACACTGTGTCCGAGTGAGAGGAGCTCGCTGCTTGAGCATGCACCAAGAACCATGGTTTCCTGACCTCTTCACAGCACGCGTGCCGCAGCTGCCTAGCACCGCTGATGTCAAGACCGTGGTCACAACAACCATGGGTGCCAACTTCCTCTTCCGGAGTCGTCAAGTGCATGAGGACCCCGATCCCGAGAACGACTACCACACCGGAACGCCAAGTACATGGATACGCCGAGCTTCTCTCTGAATGTGGGTACGACTACCGTAGTGCCGAAGACCTTGGATGCCCGAACGCGTCCTGACCGAACGCCTAAGTACCACTACTTCCACGACGACCGTTGTTTGCCAAGTACACCTTCGGATGGCCAAGTTCCTCTTCAAAATGTACGACTACACGGTGTTGCGCCAAGTACCCCGATGGCCGGAGCCCTCGAATCCATCAAGTTCGTCTACGAACCGTGAACAACTACCATCGACGTGTACGGCTACTTTGTGAACGTGTACCCGGCGACCCCAGAGACCTATGTTGCACCAAGTAACCCCTCGTTAACCCTAACATCTACAAGAAAACGTGTTCCTCTATCGTCATCATGTACCCCTACTTCCGCTACTGTCACGAGAACAACTACTTCCTCTACGAACTCGAACCGCTGTGAGAATGCTCCCTTGGAAGGTAAAACCGCCGGAACGACAACCGTGGACAATGGTTGTGATATGTTGTATGAGATGCTCCTGTTTGGTCGTGTTCGCACCATGTCCGTTTTTTCACTCGTTTCCTTGTCACCGATTCGTGGGACACTCGGTATCCGGGATCACTCCCCGTACCTCTTGCACATTCCACACATCTCACATTTGTTTCTTGCATCGGCACCTCAACTAGTTGTCGGATCATCGGAACGTTGCCGTGGCACCGTTTCCGTTCTTGTCGCCATGACACCCTTTTCTTCCCGTTGTGGCGACCAAATGCCCCATATCATCCTCATGTCAACATTTTTGATAACTTTGCTTAAAACTTGTACATGTCATCTGCATCATGATAACAACACAAGGAATGTTTAAATTGTTGTTTCCATTAAATTGATTAATGCATATGGGGAATTTTCCAGACTTGTTGCTTGTTGTTCCGGCATCATTTAAACTTGCCTAGATAGGTACTTTTATTATACTTCACCTCTTGCCATGTTTAACAACATTTAATATTGTTGGGTACATAGATGGGAGTGAACTAAATAATGGAATGTGGTGTTTCGGCAATATGCAACTCGTTGCATATTGAGCTCCACTTAATTTGTAGTATTATCTGTGCACTTTGCCATGCCATGCCTCATTAAACCGGACATGCATCATACTTGATTGTACATCATGCCATGTTTATGTGATGGTTGTTTACTATGTTGCCTGCTTCTTTCCGAGTTGCTTCTCTAGTTAGCTTCGGTTTCGTTCCGGAGTTGTGAGGATCTGTTCGACTATGTCCGTTTGTCTTCTTCATGGACCCGTTCTTCTTCCTTGCGGGATTTCAGGCAAGATGACCATACCCTCGAAATCACTTCTATCTTTGCTTGCTAGGTGTTCGCTCTATTTCTATGTCGCGCTACCTACCACTTGCTATATCATGCCTCCCCTATTGCCATGTCAAGCCTCTAACCCACCTTTCCTAGAAAACCGTTGTTTGGCTATGTTACTGCTTTTCGCTCAGCCCCTCTTATAGCGTTGCTAGTTGCAGGTGAAGATGAAGTTTGTTCCATGTTGGAACATGGATATGTTGGGATATCATTATATCTATTGTTTAATTAATGCATCTATATACTTGGTAAAGGGTTGAAGGCTCGGCCTTATGCATGGTGTTTTGTTCCACTATTGCCGCCCTAGTTCCCGTCATACCGGTGTTATGTTCCTTGATTTTGCGTTCCTTACGCGTTTGGGTGTTATGGGAACCCCTTGACAGTTTGCTTTGAATAAAACTCCTCCAGCAAGGCCCAACCTTGGTTTTACATTTGCCTAACAACCTAGCCTTTTTCCCTTGGGTTTCTGGAGCCCAAGGGTCATCTTTATTTTAACCTCCCCCCCCCTCGGCCAGTGCTTCTCTAAGTGTTGGTCCGAACTAGAGCATCCTGCGGGACCGTCCCTTGGCAACTTGGGTTATGTTGGTACCTGTACGCTTAGCTTATCCGGTGTGCCCTGAGAACGAGATATGTGCAGCTCCTATCGGGATTTGTCGGGACATCCGGGTGGTCTTGCTGGTCTTGTTTTACCATTGTCGAAATGTCTTGTAACCGGGATTCCGAGACTGATCGGGTCTTCCCGGGAGAAGAATATCCTTCATTGACCGTCAGAGCTTGTGATGGGCTAAGTTGGGACACCCCTGCAGGGTTTGAACTTACGAAAGCCGTCCCCACAGTTATGTGGCGGATGGGAATTTGTTAATGTCCGGTTGTAGAGAACTTGACACTTACCTTAAATAAAATGCATCAACCGCGCGTGTAGCCATGATGGTCTCTTTTCGGCGGAGTCCGGGAAGAGAACACGGTTCTTGTGTTATGCTTGAACGTTAGTAGTTACAGGATCACTTCTTGATCACTTGTAGTTCACGACCATTGCGTTGCTTCTCTTCTCTCTCTTATTTGCGTATGTTAGCCACCATATTTTGCTTAGTGCTTGATGCAGCTCCACCTCACTACCCTTTCCTACCCATTAAGCTTAAATAGTCTTGATCTCGCAGGTGTGAGATTGCTGAGTCCTCGTGGCTCACAGATACTTCCAAACAGTTGCAGGTGACGCAACCCAGCTCAAGTGGGAGCTCGATGAGCATCTTGTTTGTTGTTTTGTTTCTTTTCCCGTCGATCAGTATTGGAGCCCAGTTGGGACGATCGGGGATCTAGCATTTGGGGTTGTCTTCTTTTATTTTGGTTCCGTAGTCGGACCTTGTTTGTACTCTGGTTGATGTATGTTTAACTTGTATTTGTTTGAAGTGGCGATTGTAAGCCAACTCTTTATCCCGTTCTTATTCAGTACATGGGATTGTGTGAAGATTACCCCTCTTGCAACAAACCTACCATGCGGCTATGCCTCTAAGTCGTGCCCCGACACGTGGGAGATATAGCCGCATTGTGGGTGTTACAAGTTGGTAATCAGAGCCATCCCCGACTTAGGAGCCCCTGCTTGATCGAATCGCTGACGTTGTTGAGTCTAGAACAAAATATTTTGAGTCTTAGGATTATATATATCAGAGAGTAGGATTCGTTTTACTCCTCAGTCCCTTCATCGCTCTGGTGAGGCCTCCTGACGTAGAGTTTTGACCCTTCTCTCCTTAAATTTCACGAAAAAAATTAGGATCACGTGGGTATCTTGGAATCGTTCTGATGGTTTTGTGACGAGAACATTGTTCTTGGTGCCTCCTGACATTTAGGGGTTGTGGCAGTGTCCCGGGGAGTTGAGCTCCGGGGTGTTGTCATCACAATTTTATCGTTGCAGTTCTAGAATACCTGAGTTTCGCCGACATCGAAAATCTCTTTTATGCAGTTGTTGGTGAGATAACCTCGACGCCACCTAGTACTGGGCGGGAGTTCGGGAGTATTTCCATAACTCGTATAACGGATGCTTTTCGAAGGTTGAGGTAAATCATTTCCGAAGGTTTCTTGGTTATGTGTTGAAGGATGGATACAGCTGGATGTAGGTATTGTTAGTTTGGTGAGATATTATGATTCCCCTGTATCCCCCAACACCTGATTGCATAACCAAAAAGTTTCAGGAGTTTATAAGTGGGAATTCAAGTAGCTCCTAGAATATCTTTCCAACAGACACATGATACGATATGGGATCTATCATATGTTTGTTTCCGGCTTATTTTGCAATCCAATCCTTTATTTTGTTTTGAGTTGTGGTTTTCGAGTTGCTTCAATGTCAAGTGTTGATTCCATACCTTTCCTAAGCAGTGTTCTCATACTCCTATGTGAATACCAATCCTTTATGATAATAAAGATTGTCATGTCAATCCTTTTCAACCGGCGTGTTTCTCTTCAAGTGGATCCGATCATTTTAAACATCCGCAAGTTCAATTCTAAGTTCTCTCAATGGTGTTCGTTTCATCCGCCCCCAAGTTTTCTTTGTTTTTCCGCCCTCCCACCCTTTTTCTTCAAGGACTCAGAGATATTAAATCAACTATCCATTTTATTCACGTGAAGTATCTTCATTCTTTTCAATCAATATTCTTATCCGGTGATTCTCAAGAAGATACTAACGGAGCCTCAAGTTCATCATTATTCGTTCTCTTTCTTCTCCGGTGGACTCAAGTCAAGCTTTGTCGATCATATCCTTTTTCTCGTTTCAAATGTGTTCTCATGCCAGTGCACCTCTTAATCATCCACTTCTCGCTATTCATTTGTTCCGGAGTGCTGAAGATATCTCAAAGATTCGTGTTTCCACTCTGCATTCGTTCAAGCTCTTTCGAGGTTATTATCTCATTCAAGTCATTTGATTCAACCGACGCAATCTCTCTTTTAAATCATTTCAACAGTGTTTCTTTTGAGTGGGCTCTAACCCACAGGTCTTTTCCCAGGATCTTACCTGACTCTTCTAGTTTTTGCGGAGTTATTCTCAAATTCATTTCAAAGTTTGACGTAAGAATGATTTGTCATCAGTCAAATGTCTTTCTCCAAGATATTTCAAATTATTTTCATTGTTGGTTTAACCTTTCTATTCTTCATCTCGGAGTATCTTAACAATTTGTGGTGGTGTTTCTCATCGTCATTCTCTGCATTTGAAGACTAAAGAAGAGTTTCTCTTAAATATTGCTCCATTCTCTTCAAGATTCTTGGTTCAAGCTTGATGCCATCCTCTCATAATTGTTTTCGATTGTGATAATTCTTTTCACCCATCCGGAGCAATTCGGGAGTATTTTTTCAGTTTGATTCTCCGGAGCCCATCATCTCAGAATTATTCATTCGATCTTTCAGCTCTCATTCTCCAAATCATACCGGTGCATCATTCAAATATTCTCTTATCAGCTTGTGATCTCTTCATTCTCATGTATCTAAATTCCCTCAAGTATCTTCATTTGTTTTCCAATTCTTCCCGGTGTTTCTTTATGTTTTCCTCATTCATTTTCAATTCTTACGGTGGCTTGTTCAAGATTCCTCTTCCTATGTTCTCATATTAATTCATTCGTTGTTTCCAAATCCTACTAGTGGTTCGTTGAAGACCTTTCTCAAGTTTACACTATATCTCTCTTAATCTTTTCTACGAGAATAAGTAGTATGCCAAATCCGTTGCTTGGCATCAATTTAATTGATGAAGGATAAGCATAATGTAACTCTTATTCTTGTTTCATCGAGCGAATTCAATTCCTTATTCCGGGGGTTCATCAAATTCTTGGTTTCAATTGCTCATCTTTCTTTCCTGGAGTTCCAAGATCTCTCAATTATATCACCACGAATCTCCATCTAAATCATTGCAAGGCCCCTAAGGAGTTCCTTTCAACTTATCTTTCGTTTGATCATTCTTTTATTATCGGAGTTTTTCACGGAGGTTACATGGTGGTTCGTCAAGGATTCTTTTCATTCTTCAATTGTTCTTCAAGATTTCTCTTGAAGTTATGATCCGCCAAGCTATACTCTCAAAATTAAACATGGTGCTCAACACATGTTTTGTCTTGAGGAGTTTAAGCATTCTTCATCTTGCATTCCGAAACGCAATTCATTCTACCTTATCTTTTGAGAGAGTGCGATGTCATCCTTGACAGTTTCCTTCATGTTTCATGGGTGATAAGTTGTCAGGAATGAGATATTTAAACACATCAATTTCTTCGAGCATGAGCTCTTCTCAATCCATCAATCTCTTTGTTGGAGTTATCTTGGGTTATATTTCAACTAAAGCGTTGTGTAAGGACTGTTGCTATTTATGGTGGTTATAAATGACCCTAGTTCTTCATTTATCCTCCCGGTGAAATAAGTTTCTCGTCTCCTTGTTCATATCAATCCAATCTATTGTTTTTGTTAGTGGCAGAATTTCGCCTCAATTTTGAGATGCTTTTCATAAGACGACTATAAGCTTTTTCGTTTCATTGTCGGTTTTCCAACAATTCCATTGTAACCTTCTTGGAAGGGTGCTCTCCAAGCTCATTTGTGGCAAAAGTTGGCATTTTCTTCTACATTCTTTTATTCCAATGAGCTATCTTCTATTCTTTCTTCCGAAGGCATTGTGATGTTGCTCTCTTCACTCATCATCTCGGATTGTGAGGACCGTGTCCTTTTCATGCTTATCCATTCAACCAGAGTCTCGTATCCTCTTTTCAAGTATCCTCTCATCTTGTCTAGTTTATGTTCAATTCCTTCCATTTACAATCGGAGTGCTGACCAAATTATACAATTCTTATTCCTTCTCTATCTTGTTTTAACCGGAATATTGTGACTACCATTCCTCTTCTAACCGGACTCTCATCCAAGTGCTTTCATTTTGCCAAGTTCATATTCTTTACCTTCCATTTACAACCAGAGTGTTGTCGTAATTGATCTTTATCGTTTCTTGTACATCTCGTTTCAACCGGGGTGCTTGCATGTACTTCTTGTCCATTGTAACACTTTTCTTATGTCTTTCAACCTACAAGGTTCTAGTAATGTTCCTTGTTCCTTTTTTCTAACAGAGTGTTTTCAACTTTGAACATCTTCGTCGTATTCTTTCTTTCAATTTGTTCAACCTCGCAAGGTTCTTTGGTTTCACTCATTTGTCAAAGAAGCAACTTAGTTTTACCTCTTCTCTTTCTATTCCGTTTCTCTCCGGTGCCATCCTAGATCTCGGGGCGAGATCCTCTTGTAGTGGTGGAGTGTTGTAACGCCCCAAGACCGGAGCTTCAGATGCCTTCCGTGGTTTCCGAGATTCGTCGTGTGATTTGTTTGTTTGTTGCTTTCCTTTTTGCATCATGTGCATTGCATCATGTCATCATGCAACCCGTTTTAAAAAAACTCAACTAAATAAATTGCATGGATCTTTGGTCCATTTAAACCAAGGAAATTCACATGATGATTCTCTTTATAACATATCCTCCCAATATTAGGGAGCTATATTAAATATTCCTTTAATTTGGAATTTATCACAACACACTTGCAAAAATAACCCCATGCCTTGTCTACTTCGAGTTGATGCCGAAACCTTGCCGACAATTCCTTCTCCATTTATTGAGGCTCCTCCGAAAATCTTAACATTTTTGGATACTTCTAATTCCTAGTCCTTGTTCAAACCTTTTGAATTAAATTCAAATGACTTTGAATTCAATCCTTGCAATCATGTCCACTCCTTTTGTTCATGGACATTGCACATTTTTGTGAGTCCGGGGAAATTATCCCCATGCCCAACTTCCTTCTCCAACCTGTTCTTTCTCTTATTTCTTTCTTTGCTATTTGTTGTTTTTGGAAAATAAAAAGAAATGAGAAAGAGAGTAGGAGAGAGCAACCCAGCAGGCCTCTGGCCACTTCCCTCCCCACCGGGCGACCTCCTAGGCCCAACCGCAGCCAGGCTTACCCACCTTGGGCCAAGGCCCATCTCTCTCTCCCCTCTAACCCTAGAGCTCGTTCCCTCTCTCGGTCTCTCCCTCTCCCTCGTCTCCACCCCGCCGCCAGCGAGAGCCTCGGCTTGATCTCCTTTCTTATCCACCCCTCTTTGTCGGCGTTCCGGGAATGGGGGTCCCCAGACTTGCCTGCCTGCGGCCTGCGGTGTGGCTCAAAGGGGGGCCCAGCACGGCCCATCTTCACCAACACAGACCCAAGACCATCGCGAGGGGCCAAGCCTCGTGGGGCGAACGACGCGGAGCTTCCTCAGGCACTGCCTCATCAGGTTGGCTCGCAAGGAGGCTGAGAGATCAAGGCGGCGTACCTAACGAGGTGCCCGTGACGCAAGCCATGACGACCAAAGGCGCCAGGCGGGTGCCAGCCCGCGCAGCGTCCTCCTTTCCTCTTTGGTGCAAAGGGAGCAAGCGCAGCCGCGGAGTACCGAGGCATCAGGCAAAGGTTGCCATTTCGGTGCAACAAAACCAAGACCAGGAGGACTGCAAGACGGAGGTCATTGTGGAGCCCAAGACGGCGTCACCACTAGAGCTTTATGCAGGCGAAGACTACTTTTGTCAGGATAGCTGGTACTAGCTGTCCCCCTTCAAATTAGCCCGCCATTGTTGGCTCCCTTCCCGCTCGATATTTGGGAAGAGGACCAGGGCCTCTATAAATAGGACCAACCACGCACAGAACAAGAAAAGAGAGGGACGAGGGAAGAGAAAAGGACGAGAGAAGGAAAAGAGAAGGAGGGAGAGAGAGAGAGAAGGGTGACTGAACTCCTCCCAGCAGTTCATCGCCCCAGCCAAGAGCAAACCCTCGCGAGGATGTTCTCCCTTGTATTGTTCATCATCATCAGCCCAAGAGGCAATCCACCATGCCACACACTGGAGTAGGGTATTACACCACAACGGTGGCCCGAACCAGTATAAACCCTGTGTCATTCGTGTTGTTCTTTCCATTGCTTAGATCTTAGCGAGGCGGAGGGGTGCAGGTAGGTAGGAGGCGAAATCTCTGCGCGCACCCCAGTGTTCAAACCTCAAGGGTCTGCCGGAACCCGAAATCCGACATTTGGCGCGCCAGGTAGGGGTGCGCTGGAATCCACCTTCTACCGCTTCGTGCCCCGTCGCATCATCATCACCATGTCCGGCGACCAGGCGGGCAACCCAGATCCATGGGTGGCGTGGCCCGCCCGCGCAGAGCCGCTCGCCTCGGGCGACCCCGTGCCCCAGGCAGCTCGCGGTCCGCAGGGCGCCGCGGGCGATGCGGACAGGCTTCAACAGCTCTCACACCGCGGCAGGCGCGGTCGGTAGCAAGGGCCTCCAATCATGCCGCGACCACGGCACCATACACCCGCTGGGAGCAGGAGAACTCGAGGGCCACGCTCACGGTGGCCCGAGAGCTGCTGCAGTGCAGGCTGCTGGAGGGCGGCCGCGACGTGCTGCTGGAGCGGGTGGCAGAGCTCCTGGGCTTTGCCGCCTCGGGGGCTCAACCCTTCTGCACCCAGCTCACATATCAAGCCCAGGGCGGCCCGTGCGGGGGCTCCGCACGCGCCCGCGGGCTCCAAGGCTACTCCAACGCCAGCGAAGCTGTCATCACCGGACCGGCGGCGGCGCTGCCCCCGCTCCCGGTCCGTGAAGAAGAAGGACTCGACGCGACCCGCGGCCCCAGTGGACAGCCGCACTACCACCCCACGGTGGGCGCGTCAGGCAGGACCGCGTGGCACACGGAGCACTATGGCGTGGCCTTCGGGATGACGGCGCCAGAGGAATACGTGCCCCTCATGATGGACCAAGGACACCCTCACGAGAGCGAACAAGGCTCGCTCCTCAGCCCAAGCTGGGGGGACGAGGCACTAGAAGCTGAGCCTTTCCAGGAGCCCCGGGACGGTCCCACTGGCCACGCTGGAGGCAACGATTATCGGGTACCGCTAATTCTTCAAGAGTAGGCATACGCTAACCATGGATCGCAGGAGATGCAGGTCGCCACAGCGAGCAGCTGCCCCGCTCCCACAGTCTCCTACCCCTCGGGAGGAGGGCGCAGGGGGCTGCAGGAGAGGGGCTGAGATCCGACATCACCACCGTGGTGTTCGGAGCAAGGTGTTCTCAGGAGGTAGGCCCTCTGCTGGGGAGGTGCCTCAGGGCCTGCCCCTGGCGGAGGACCCGTGGTTGTCGGGGGAACCGCTGGCGACCGCTCTACCCCATCGGTGGCGTCCTGGTTTTTGGTCATCGTTGATGACACTAGAGTGTGGCGCAAGGCGGGGCCCTCATCTGGCGATATGAAGCAAGGCCAGTACCTGTGAAGAAGGCCCAGTGCCTGTGAAGCTCGCCGCCCCGTGACACTCTCACGTAATAATGAGTGGGGCTGTACACGCCCCGGAGTCTCAGGGGTGCCGGCCTCAGGCCCTGGGGCTCCCTCCCACGCCCAGTGGCAGCACTTAGCTCCGCGCTGGTGAGAAGACGTCCAAGACTAGATTAGGTGCCGGACGCGGCCTTTTGTCTGCTTTCATTGCTTTTCCCTTTGGTTGTCGCTTTTCTCCGCTAGATTCAAGTTGGATTCGAATTTTAGATTTGCGTGTGTTCGGGGAAGGGGTGCTTAGTCTCGTTCGAGCAATTTCTCGCGTTTTGGTTACCACTCCACCTCAGCTGCCTCCCCTCGTGAGCCCCTCGCGAGCCGGGTCAGGCCTAGCTTGCGCGCAGCCCAGACTGCCGCCGCCGCGTCCTCTCAGGAGGGTGTTTTGCTGCAGGTCCTATGGATCCAATCAGGGAACACTCGGGACACCACAACCTCCCACAGGCTACCTCAGGGCCAGCACGGGACCAAGGTAAGCTAGCCGACCAACGCGTCGCTTAAGCCAACCACTTGGTGCGGGCGCATGGGCAATGTAGCGACTACTAATACGATGAACACAAGTTTTACATAAGGGTCTCCCCCTCCCAAATGCTCTCACCGCCATCAGGCCAAAACCTGAGTTCTATTCATGCAGGGCAAGGAAGTAGGGACGATGCACAATCAGTCGGATAAATCCCCCAATGCGTCCTCAGGAGCACCACCCGAGCCGCTGCTGGCGTCGCTGAACTCGCCATCGCTGTCCGCGTCGCCGCCAGCGGCGTCAGGGCCGTGCACCGCACCGTCCTCGTCGGCAGCCACGATCACGCCGTCGTTGTCTGAAGCGAAGGCCCTGATAAGAGCATCCACATTGTCTTCCACCCAGTGCGCCAGGTCGCCTCGGATGGCCTCGGGGACTGGGGCGATGGCGGCGTCAAAATCAAAGTGGGGATCCATGTTCTGGAGATGGCTGAAGACGCGAGAAAAGGCACACCCGAGCAGGGCGCGGCTCCTCTCCTCCACCAACCTGTCAGCCCTGACCGACCGCGCCTCCAGCTACGTCACCACGTCAGTGAAGAACTGAAGATTGCCGGCGTAGTTGACTGCATGCGGCTCGCCAACAGCCGCCTCGTAGATGTTGCCCAAGGCTGTGTTGGCTCTCTCCCGGAGCGTGGTGAGCATGGGGTCGTGCTCATGCTCCAGGATCCGCCGCTGACGTATCTCATCCGCATTCTGGCGCGCGACGGCCTCAGCCTCCTCCACCCGCTGGCGAAGAAGGAGCACCTCGGCCTGGGAGGTGGTTAACTCACCTTGTGCCACCTCAAGGGCGGCCTGGAAAGCATCGGCCCGCCGTGTCGCCCCCTCCAGCTTGGCTCTCAAGGCAGCAGTCCTTCCTTCAGCCTCGGCCCGGATCAACCCCAGCTTCTCCTCGAACTCGTGCTCGAGGTTCAAATGCGCCATCGCCACTCGATGTCCGACCTCCTCCAGGACACGGGCTTCCTGTGCAGCGACATCATCCTCCGCCTGCGTCACCAAGCGCTCCCTCGTCTCCAGACGCTCGTACTTGCGGGTACGTTCGGCGGCTTCCAGCGTCAGCACCTCCTCACGCTTCTGGAGCTCTACTGAGTCGCCAGAGGCCACCTTCATCGATGCGAGGGCTGCCTCGCGCAGCTCCACCTGCTCCTGAGTGGCACCAGGCCAGGAGCTCCCGAGCCCGATCCTCCGCCGCCGTTCACCGCCGGTCAGCTTCCCGGGCCTCCTCAGCGGCCCAAGATCGAGCCTCCCGAGAGGCCACCAGCGACGCCTTGGCCTCTGCATCGTCAAGATCACGCTGACAGCGCGCAAGGGCGATGGCGCCCTCCAGCTCGCGCCTCTCTGCAGCCAGACACAGGCCCTCGACATCAAGGCGCGTGTCTTCATCAGCAAGCTCCTCACCAAGCAGGCTTACCGCGTCAGCCGCCCTTCGAAGGAATCCTTGGCGGAGAGCGCGACGCTCCCGAGAGCGCTCGAGCACGTCTTCCACGCCATCATCTGCCCCAAGCAAGCGCCGGGGGCCATGAATCAGCACCCCCCCTCCTGGCTGGGGGCTGGGGGCTGGCACCCTCGCGACGGTCGGGAACGACGCGCCAGAAGCCCGGCCAGGGGCCAGCCCGTCCCCAGGTGAAGAGCGCAGGGAGCGCCTCAGCCAATCGCAGTCCACGACCAGGCAGGAAGCCCACGGCAGGCTGGCTATGCCACGAGAAGGCCTGCGGAAGAGGATCGCGAGGTGCGCAGGGCCACGATGCGCCTCAGGACGGTCCGCCTCTTCGATCGCCCTCACCACAAGGGCTCTGCTGCTCGGGGCGCTTGAGGGCGATGGAGGGGGCGAAGCCAAGGGGGACGGCACCTCAACCGCCTCCGCAAGCTCGGCTGGAAGGGGCCTGTGGAGCAAGGGTCAGTAAAAGCAACAGAAGGATCGGGAGCTGGGAAAGGAGAAGGCTTACTCATTAGTGGTGAAGTACTTCCTATGCTTCAGCAGGCGACAAGGGTAATTGTCGCCCAGGGCCTCCCTTCTCTTCCGGAGGGCCTCAAAGTCCACGCGGAAGCGGCCCAAGAGTTGGGCACAGGGATCAACCTGCGACGAAGACGGAGCGCCAAGGCGATCTGCGTCAGGGGCGCCTGCCTGATGCGCGCTGCCAATCGCCTCGCCAAGGGAAGCAGCCAGAGCCTCTGGGGCCTCAGTCGCAAGCGCTGAGGGCAGCTGCTCGTCACCCTCAGCCTCAGCGGCACGGGCCCCGAGAGCCGCTCCCTCATGAGCATCGCCCGGCGACGTCACCCCGCCGGGAGCCCCCTCGGCCTCTGGCGCCTCATGCCTCCCTGCTCTGCCGCTCGAGGAAGAGCCGCCTTGGCCGACTGGAAGGGCGGTCACCACCACTGGGTTCTCGCGAGGCCCCTGGAGGCCGGCGGGGCGCGACCCCCACTCATCAAAGATAGGCATCTGCTTCACAAAATCGCCCCTGCTCTGGCAGAGGTACAGCAAGGCCCCTCCCTGCTGGATGCTGCCAGGGTTGGGGTCCCCAGTCAGGGTCAAGAGCGCTGTCCTCAGCACTTCAGGAGTCAGGTCCTCTTCCTGGAGCCTCATACGATCATCGTGCCCGCTGAAGGCCCGCATCCGGCGGGAGTGGCGTTGGAGAGGAGCAACGCGGCGTAGCAGGAACTCCTTCACCACCTTGGGCGCTGTCACGCCAAGCGACCTCAAGAACGCGAAGCGGTGCCAGACGAAAACGGGCCGGGGGCTCTCAAGCGTCTCCTGGCCCCAGCCCGAATTGGGGACAGCAGGCGAAGTTGGCTTCGATAGCAGGGGGCTGGGCACCCCTGCGTCCACATACAGCCACCGCTCGTGGAACCCAGCTGCGGGCAGGGGGAGCTTGAAGTCAATCCCAGAGGCTGCAGTCTCAGACGCGGCAACGAAGCTCACGCACGCCCAACATTGGGTAGGGTTGACAAGGCGCAGCGAGAAGAAGTGGTGCAGCAAGGCAACCAAAGGAAGGATGCCCATCATAGCCTCGCAAACAAAGGCGAAGACCGAAAGGAGGGTGATGGATTCAGGACCCAGATGCATCATGTGGATCCGATAGTGGGAAAGCACGGCATTGAAGAAATCAGAAAAGGGAGGAACCAGACCCGCCCACAGGGCGTCAGCGAAATACGGGACCTCGGTGACTATCCTATCGATGGAGGAGTGGGACGCGGTGTAACACCCCGGATGTAACTTTCCCAATTTGTACTCCAACTCTTGCCGTTTCCGGCGTTAAGTTATATTTATTTCTCGGGTTCGGGTCTTTGTCTCCGTGTGTTGTTTTCGTTTTCATGCATCTCATATCATGTCATCGTGTGCATTGCATTTGCATACGTGTTCATCTCATGCATTCGAGCATTTTCCCCGTTGTCCATTTTGCATTCCGGCGCTTCATTCTCCTCCGGTGGCCATTTCTAGCTTTCTTTCGTGTGTGGGGATTAAACATTTCCGGATTGGACCGAGACTTGCCAAGCGGCCTTGGTTTACTACCGGCAGACCGCCTGTCAAGTTTCGTATCATTTGGACTTCGTTTGATACTCCAACGGTTAACCGAGGGACCGAAAAGGCCTCGTGTGTGTTGCAGCCCAACACCCCTCCAATTTGGCCCAAAACCCACCAAACTCTGCTCCATGTCCTAGAGCGTTCGATCACGATCGCGTGGCCGAAAACCGCACCACATTTGGACTCTCCTAGCTCCACTTATGCCTATAAATAGCACCCCTCCAAATTCGGATCTTCTTCCCCGTCCAAACCCTAGTCTAAAAAAAAGCAGATCCGCGCCGACGGACATGTCCGGGGCCTAGCCAGACACGTCCGCTGCCGCCTCTCGTCCACTCCGCGCCCGCCACATGGC